>NC_091212.1:12410049-12412549 GCF_040958095.1 Procambarus clarkii | reverse complement strand
GTTGTCAAGAAATTTGGTATGCGAATTGTGCGGGTTGCCGAACGAAATACTTCCCTTTATATTTCGAAAATTTCCTATCAAATACTTTCATTTTCTCGAGCGAGCGAAATCCATCGCTCGTGGGAGAAGTCTTTCAATTTAAATTCCTGCAGGTTTTCCTGCGATATTCTCAGTGATAGTATTTAGAACTCTTAACTTGTCACTCGAGGTGTCTTCTACTTAGGGAAGAGGAGGTGGTGGTCCTTGGGTTTACCCTTGGCTTCCGGCTCTCCCTCAAAGGTGTCATTACTCGAGAGCTGACTCAAGTAAATTCTGGCTATATACCATGGAGGTGGTCTGTCTCCCTTCCTAGTATCCTTTTAGACGGTAGAAATAACCTAAGCTACTCTATCCTTTTTCGCCTTGACAGGACTATTATCTCAGGAAACTTGTTGCACTCTGAGGTCACCCTTGTACTCGTGGATCAACAGTGCAGCGGCACTCTGTCGCTAGGATACACTCCGGGTGAGCACACTGCACTCTAAGTCACTCCCACTTGGGTCACAATGGCTTTGTGCAAGTAAAATCTAATATATTTAAGTTACGCCAAAACTTGCCGCTCGTCATATAGTGAGGATATGACGGGCGGGATAGAGGTGTTGGGGGAGACCCGGGCGCCGCAGGGCCACACTATATACATCATCACAGGCCCCTCTATGTATATCATGTATATATATATTATCAGAGGTCCCTCTATATACCATGTATACAACTGCTGCTACTGTGGCACCTAGTTTGTTCCTCTCTGGCAGTGTTTTCTCTCTCTCCGTCGGCGTCTCCGCGGCTGGCGGCGGGTTAGGTTAACCAAATATGATGTGAACACAACTGTCAATTCCCCCCCCCCCCCCGTGCTGCGGCAGGGACACCCCCACTCCCTGTGCTGCGACAGGGACACCCCCACTCCCTGTGTGAGGGGCAGTACTTCCTGAACAGTCAACAACTCAACATCAAGCCATCAGGGTGTTGAATACGATTGAAATGGTAGAGGACCCCAATACTAGGAAGACTACTCCGAAACGACACTTCCCCACAGCTGGTGTGGGTCCCAAGAGCTTGAGTCTACTAGAAGGACCTCACACTACATAACTGAGGCTGGGTGTTGTTGTTTTTAGATTTAGCTACTCGGAACGAAGTGTTAATGTAGCACGGGCTATGGTGAGCCCGTCAAGATATTGAGGCGCGCGCGGGTAGTATTGGACTTTCCTTAGGAGGTGAGGTGCGCCATCAGGGGGCCATAATCTGTGGACCATTATGGCCCCGAGTGGTGTGTTACGGGTCACTCACCATAAGGCCCTTATGGTCCCGCGGGGAGTGTCTTAGTGACTGTCAGGGCAGCAGCCCCCCCCCCCTGGCTTTGTTACTCTCGTGTCGCGTCTTGTAGCGCCCTGCATAGTCTCTTTTACCCCTGTGGCAGCTGCTGGCGAGGATAAGGATGTAGGATAGGACGGGGAAAGGAATGGTGCCCAACCACTTGGCTAGTCGGGGATTGAACACCGATCTGCATAAAGAGAGACCGTCGCTCTACCATTCCAGTCGAAGTGGACTGGATCTTCGAACGGGGTCTTCGAACACCTGTCCACAAAATAACACACTTGTTTAAACACTAATATGAAATACGCAATTCACGTTAAAATTGGTGATAGTTGAATGGCTTTGTTAGTATAACGCATGTCGGCCTGGTTGAGCCGTGCTATGGGCGCTTCGTAGGACATGTGGAGCGATTGGGTTATGGGGGTGGGGGTGGGGCTGTAGGGGGGTTATGGGGGGTTGAGGGGGGGGGGAACAAGGACGCCTCAATATGGGAGAGCAGATGTCTGGCGCGTGTAGGAAGGGCTCGGGTTGGTTCAGCCAACTGGAGGAAGATACGCCATTGGGGGTCTTTGATTGGATATACACACAGCGAGCAAGCTGCAGCCGGCTAGACAGCCAGTTAGTTAGACAGCCAGTCAAGCCAGCTAGTTAGACAGCCAGCCAGTCAGTTAGACAACCAGTTAGACAGCCAGCCAGCCAGTTAGACACAGACAGACAGAGAGAGAGAGAGAGACAGACAGACAGACACCAGTTGGGGCCGGTGGCTGAGCGGACAACATGCTGGACGCGTGATCCTGTGGTCCTGGGTTCGATTCCGGGCGCCGGCGAGAAACGATGGGCAGAATTTCTTTCACCCTAATGCCCCTGTTACCTAACATTAAATAGGTACCTGGGAGTCAGTCAGCTGTCACGGGCTGCTTCCCGGTGTGTGTGTGTGGTGTGGAGAGAGAGAGAGAAAAAAATAGTAGTTAGTAAACAGTTGATTGACAGTTAAGAGGCGGGCCGAAAGAGCAGAGCTCAACCCTGCAAGCACATCTAGGGGAATACAACTAGGTGAATACACACACACACACACAAGAGGAGAGATGGTCCATGTGCTAGTATAGTGAGGTTTATGAGTGAGTGATCCCGACCGCCAGCCCTCACAGCG
>NC_091212.1:12380049-12405049 GCF_040958095.1 Procambarus clarkii | reverse complement strand
GTACGAGGTCGCCCGCTTCAAGGGTCCGGGAGAGCGTTGCCGGAGGATGGGTGGGGGGGGGGGGGTTATAAAAGTGGGTGTTCTGTAGGGTCAATGTTTAAAGGTAATGGAGTCCTTTTATATATATATATATATATATATATATATATATATATATATATATATATATATATATATATATATATATATATATATAAATAAATAATTTATTAACCCTAAATAAATACAGCAAATGCAGGCGATGAGTCACAATAACGTGGCTAAAGTATGTTGACCAGACCACACACTAGAAGGTGAAGGGACGACTACGACGTTTCGGTCCGTCCTGGACCATTCTCAAGTCGATTGTGATGAGGAAATAGATGCAGGTAATAAATATATATACAGCATATACTTTATGCTGTATAATGCTAATACAGCAAATACTTTACCTCCTCGATCTTACGTTCTCTCTGAGACCCCAGATAGACAGGGGACGATAGTTACATACGGTAAACTAGAGGTAAGGTTTACTTTCCTGAAGGTTAGGTTACACACCACTTAACATCCTAGAGCTGGGTATGTGGTACCCACCCATAGGTGGGTATGTGGGCCTGCGGGCCGCTCCAAGCAACAGCCTGGTGGACCAAACTCTCACAAGTCGAGCCTGGCCTCGGGCCGGGCTTGGGGAGTAGAAGAACTCCCAGAACCCCATCAACCAGGTATCAACCAGGTATCAACCAGCTCCCAACACGTGTCACTGGCCTCACAGAACTTAACACTTGGGCCCCACAACAGTCAACTAGAACACTCATAATTTGCACTTGGAACAACTAGTGGCTCGGTAACACTTAGATATGTTCTTATCTTGTTATTTAAGGAATAAGAAGAGAGAATAGTGGCAGGAAGAACAGAGCCCCCCCCCCACCACAGCCCAGAGGCTAGATTCACGAAGCAGTTACGCAAGCACTTACGAACCTGGGGCCAGATTCACGAAGCAGTTACGCAAGTATTTACGAACGTGTACATCTTTCCTCAATCTTTGACGGCTTTGGTTATATTTATTAAACAGTTTACAAGCGTGAAAACTTGCCAGTCAACTGTTGTTATTGTTATAAACAGCCTCCTGGTGCTTCGGAGCTCATTAACTGTTTAATAATTGTAAACAAAGCCGCCAAAGATTGAGAAAAGATGTAGAGGTTCGTAAGTGTTTGCGTAACTGCTTCGTGAATCTAGCCCCAGGTTCACCTGGTAGTTCAGTAGTGTAGAAAAGACCTGCCCTCACCTAAGGGAGCCGGTCGGCCGAGCGGACAGCACGCTGGACTTGTGATCCTGTGGTCCCGGGTTCGATCCCAGGCGCCGGCGAGAAACAATGGGCAGAGTTTCTTTCACCCTATGCCCCTGTTACCTAGCAGTAAAATAGGTACCTGGATGTTAGTCAGCTGTCACGGGCTGCTTCCTGGGGGTGGAGGCCTGGTCGAGGACCGGGCCGCGGGGACACTAAAAAGCCCCGAAATCATCTCAAGATAACCTCAAGATTGGCTGCCTCAATGATTAACTAATCATTTAGTAACAATGACTTATTCTCCAATACAAATATTTACTAGGCACTAATCAGTTCTAAGCATAGCTAACATCCTAGCTCAACACTACACAAACATTATATTAACACAGTACTAGAACTGTCAGCATCAAGAGAGGTGCTCCTACGTCTGGCAGGGGGAACAGAGACCGCCATTTTCTAAGCTGAGGTTTCAGTCCTCTTGAAATTTAGGCTCTTAAAAATTAAATGAAATTTAGGCTTCTTGGATCATACTGTTCCTTGTGTGTGTACAAGGGCCCACGGCGAGCAATTAACTCGTGCATGTTACAAATTGTTGATCACAAGACGTTGAACATTTATGCTCAAGAGATATGATCATAACATACAAGATACTAAGAGGCACGACCAAGGAGACAGACAGACACACCACTGACAGACTTAGGTGAACAAACCACGTAACATCAAAAACCCCTTTATTGTGATAAGTTTTGAAGTCAAACCTGACGTGAAAGGCTGGCCAGGCTGTTGCATTTCAATGACTCTTGAAAGTCAGATGTTGCTAGTGTGTTGAGAGCTGTGTTGGTGCAGTGTTGCTAGTGTGTTGAGAGCTGTGTTGGTGCAGTGTTGCTAGTGTGTTGAGAGCTGTGTTGGTGCAGTGTTGCTAGTGTGTTGTGAGCTGTGTTGGTGCAGTGTTGCTAGTGTGTTGTGAGCTGTGTTGGTGCAGTGTTGCTAGTGTGTTGAGAGCTGTGTTGGTGCAGTGTTGCTAGTGTGTTGTGAGCTGTGTTGGTGCAGTGTTGCTAGTGTGTTGAGAGCTGTGTTGGTACAGTGTTGCTAGTGTGTTGTGAGCTGTGTTGGTGCAGTGTTGCTAGTGTGTTGTGAGCTGTGTTGGTGCAGTGTTGCTAGTGTGTTGTGAGTTGTGTTGGTGCAATGTTGCTAGTGTGTTGTGAGCTGTGTTGGTGCAGTGTTGCTAGTGTGTTGTGAGCTGTGTTGGTACAGTGTTGCTAGTGTGTTGTGAGCTGTGTTGGTGCAGTGTTGCTAGTGTGTTGTGAGTTGTGTTGGTGCAGTGTTGCTAGTGTGTTGTGAGTTGTGTTGGTGCAGTGTTGCTAGTGTGTTGTGAGTTGTGTTGGTGCAGTGTTGCTAGTGTGTTGTGAGTTGTGTTGGTGCAGTGTTGCTAGTGTGTTGAGAGCTGTGTTGGTGCAGTGTTGCTAGTGTGTTGAGAGCTGTGTTGGTGCAGTGTTGCTAGTGTGTTGTGAGCTGTGTTGGTGCAGTGTTGCTAGTGTGCAGCTAGACACTCGGTACTCCACTCAGAGACTTCCACTGACATGCAATTCTTAATTTCTCTAAAGAATGTGTGCGTGCGGGTACGCCAGTGTACCCGTGTGCGGGTACGCCAGTGTACCCGTGTGCGGGTACGCCAGTGTACCCTTGTGCGGGTACGCCAGTGTACCCTTGTGCGGGTACGCCAGTGTACCCTTGTGTGGGTACGCCAGTGTACCCGTGTGCGGGTACGCCAGTGTACCCGTGTGCGGGTACGCCAGTGTACCCTTGTGTGGGTACGCCAGTGTACCCTTGTGCGGGTACGAAAGTGCGCCCTTGTGTGGGTACGCCAGTGCGCCCTTGTGCGGGTACGCCAGTGTGCCCTTGTGCGGGTACGCCAGTGCGCCCTTGTGCGGGTACGCCAGTGCGCCCTTGTGCGGGTACGCCAGTGCGCCCTTGTGCGGGTACGCCAGTGCGCCCTTGTGCGGGTACGCCAGTGCGCCCTTGTGCGGGTACGCCAGTGCGCCCTTGTGCGGGTACGCCAGTGCGCCCTTGTGCGGGTACGCCAGTGCGCCCTTGTGCGGGTACGCCAGTGCGCCCTTGTGCGGGTACGCCAGTGCGCCCTTGTGCGGGTACGCCAGTGCGCCCTTGTGTGGGTACGCCAGTGCGCCCTTGTGTGGGTACGCCAGTGCGCCCTTGTGTGGGTACGCCAGTGCGCCCTTGTGCGGGTACGCCAGTGCGCCCTTGTGCGGGTACGCCAGTGCGCCCTTGTGCGGGTACGCCAGTGCGCCCTTGTGCGGGTACGCCAGTGCGCCCTTGTGCGGGTACGCCAGTGCGCCCTTGTGCGGGTACGCCAGTGCGCCCTTGTGCGGGTACGCCAGTGCACCCTTGTGCGGGTACGCCAGTGTACCCTTGTGCGGGTACGCCAGTGTACCCTTGTGCGGGTACGCCAGTGTACCCTTGTGCGGGTACGCCAGTGTACCCTTGTGCGGGTACGCCAGTGTACCCTTGTGCGGGTACGCCAGTGTACCCTTGTGCGGGTACGCCAGTGTACCCTTGTGCGGGTACGCCAGTGTACCCTTGTGCGGGTACGCCAGTGTACCCTTGTGCGGGTACGCCAGTGTACCCTTGTGCGGGTACGCCAGTGTACCCTTGTGCGGGTACGCCAGTGTACCCTTGTGCGGGTACGCCAGTGTACCCTTGTGCGGGTACGCCAGTGTACCCTTGTGCGGGTACGCCAGTGTACCCTTGTGCGGGTACGCCAGTGTACCCTTGTGCGGGTACGCCAGTGTACCCTTGTGCGGGTACGCCAGTGCGCCCTTGTGCGGGTACGCCAGTGTACCCTTGTGCGGGTACGCCAGTGCGCCCTTGTGCGGGTACGCCAGTGCGCCCTTGTGCGGGTACGCCCGAGGAACGTGTGTGAGAGTAAATATCCTGTTTTGTACCCTAAAGTTTTTGGTCAGTTAGATGAAGTGTTTGGAGGCTTTTATTGTGTTAACTGTGTGTGTGTGTGTGTGTGTGTGTGTGTGTGTGTGTGTGTGTGTGTGTGTGTGTGTGTGTGTGTGTGTGTGTGTGTGTGTGTGTTGGGGTGAGCTGCTCCTGTTACGTAGGTTGGGGGGGGGGGGGAATAGGTGGCAGCGTCAGGTGGGGGGGTGGGGAGAATGTCTGACCCACCATACTCGGACTGCCATATTCCCATAATCCTATTTTCAACACTAACGCTCCTATAATGTCAGTCAACATACACACTTTAATAAAAGTTAGAGAGAGAGAATGAGAGAGGGGCGGTGGCTGGTTAGAGGGAGTAGAGCAGTAGCCACCGTCAACCCAACACTGGGACGGGTTGACGGACTTTTGACAGGTACAGCAGGAAATCAACCTAGAAATAATCAACCCACAACTCAAGAGATTCTGTCCCCCAATTTTCGCTCAACCAGCAGGTAATAGAGCCAATTAGGTACCAAAATACTCTTAACCAAACACTCTTCTTTGCAAACAATGAAGAAATAAGGAACATTACAATCTCGTATACTACATACTCAGATCAAAGTTCATTGAAGTTCAAACTAACATCAATTCTCGTAATAGGTTCAAAAGGATCAACAAGCGAGAAGGGTTATTCAGCCAATTCAATTTTAACAATATGAGGATTGACTAGGGCGGAGAAAATAAAAATATGTATTAATTGCACACATGCAATGGCAAACAGTCATATGTAACACAACTCCCGCCCAAGGACTAGTAGAACAAGTGACTGCCGAAGCCTAAAATGTCTGCTTGAAACATGTGCCTTTGTGGAGGGTCAGAAAGAGGACGCAGACTTTGCAAAAGAATAGAAATACAGGCATGGAAATGCTTAAGCAGACACGGCTATCGCACCAAAGCAGACACGGCTATCGCACCAAAGCAGACACGGCTATCGCACCAAAGCAGACACGGCTATCGCACCAAAGCAGACACGGCTATCGCACCAAAGCAGACAAAGAAATTCCAAGACACCCCAGACGCTGAAGCCGTCATACAAGACTGAATAAATGATATTGGAGCAGAAAGCTGTCCAAGAGATAAAAAACAAAAATCCATTTTTTTGTTATGTATGCGAAATCAAAATCAAATAAACCTGAACAAATCCACAAGGGCCGTGACGAGGATTCGAACCTGCGTCCGAGAGCATCCCAGACGCTGCCTTAATCGACTGAGCTACGGCATGGTCAAAAGAGTTGAAACCAGAAGAGAAGAGAAAACGAGATAGTTCATCACTTTCGCGAGCCGATTTCATTGTCTAGCACGGCAGTTTTTAGCCTTTGTGCGCATACGAGCAAAAAGCGACCTTATTTGTAAGAGGACGGGTTGAATAAACAAGTTGAAAGTTGAAGATTCAGACAGCTGTTTTACGAAAGATATCCAAATCTCAAACAATACATATGATATTAACACGAGCACAGAAGATCTTGAAAGATAAATTACCAACATGCCCATGCACTCAGCCCCTGGTCCTGACTCCTGAAATTAATATTCATAAAGAAATGTAAAGTACCAGTAACAGGTGCGCTCAGTGTTATATGGAGAAAGAGCCTGGATACACGGGAGATACCAGCAGCACTTGAATCAACACATACAGCTTCATTGCACAAGGGAGGTAGTAAAGCTTTGGCTAAAAACTATAGACCAGTCGTCCTATAACTTCACACACAATAACAGTTGTTGAAAGAGTGATTAGGGATTAAATCTCTAGTTTTATGGAGAATCATAACTTTCACAACCCAGGACAACAACGTGGATTTAAGAGCGGGAAGATCTGTCTTTCGCAATTACTCGTGTCCATGGAGGACAGGAGAAAATGTAGTTATATGCTGGTTAGCATTGTAAATGTATGGCCACGTCTGTGGTAAAAAAAAAAACTACATCACAGGTTGCTTTCTCAGCCAGGTGGCCCGATATCATTAATACAAGCTTTGATATTTTTTTTTTAGCATTTCTCACGTTATGGAGAAAAGTTCTGTTGGCGTCTTTGGTCCTATAACCAATGAAGTTATATCTTTAGTATAAAGTAGTTAATATTTTAATATTCATTACTACAGCAGAGCATCGCTACAACCTGCTTCCTCCTCTCTCTCTCTCTCCCCCCCCCCCCCTCGATGCTGCACAGGTGCTGATTACACCTGCCTCATTATTCTCCCTGCGCTCATTATATACCCTCTACTAATAGTCATTATACCCCGCTCGATCCAGTATACCACTTTTATCGCGTCGTGAAATAACAACGGCCCGGGGATAACACATTTACTGGAGGGCCAGCCGTGTATATTACACAGCCCCACAAGTGCAATTATGTACTGTGTATAACAGTAAGGAAATGTACTTATTAAACTTAGTATTAAATCGTACTGTCAATTCGGAGGAAGTCCGAAGTACTGTCAAAGGGGCCTCGTAGCCTGGTGGATAGCGCGCAGGACTCGTAATTCTGTGGCGCGGGTTCGATTCCCGCACGAGGCAGAAACAAATGGGCAAAGTTTCTTTCACCCTGAATGCCCCTGTTACCTAGCAGTAAATAGGTACTTGGGTGTTAGTCAGCTGTCACGGGCTGCTTCCTGGGGGTGGAGGCCTGGTCGAGGACCGGGCCGCGAGGACACTGAAAGCCCCGAAATCATCTCAAGATCTCAAGATATGGGTTGCTATTACGGCATTTGTCGGCGTGTAGGACACTTCTAACTTACATCTAACATCTAAATTCACATCTAAGATATCTTGTGGACTTTTTTGGTTTAAATTCTGTTTTTATCATTCACTGAAAGTGATTTGATAGAGGAAAACATCTGATTTTGGGCATGAATATGTATCATTTAGGTGAGAAAGCTGCATGAACGCGCAAGCCATAGATCACTAAGAACTCTTTGACCCGGCCAGGATTCGAACCCATGCCGTCCAGGATCACCCCCTAAACGTACACAGTACCGTGACCACCGATCATTGGTGCGGTGGTCACGGTACTGTGTACGTTTAGGGGTGATCCTGGACGGCATGGGTTCGAATCCTGGCCGGGTCAAAGAGTTCTTAGTGATATATAATGTATATACATTGGTGGTGGACCGTGACGATTGGGCCTGTTCTTTCACCCCCTCCCACCTCTCCCCCCCTTCCGCTGGCAAACACAATCTCATGTTTTTGAAAATAGTTAAACTCGCCCAGCGAGTAAGGTCTGAAACCCTGAGAAAAGTTTGTACTTTTGTTTGTGTCATAAAGTTCATACCGGTTGAAGTTTCAGACAATCCCTAAACTTTCCCGTTCATTCTGCATTCATTCATGCTTTCAGTCTGCCTTCATTCATTCTTCTCTTATTCATTTTCCGTCTTTACGATTGTTTGATGGACGTGACTATGTGATTGACGTCACCAGTATTCTCACCATCTTATGACGTCACCTGAATTCATAAGATGGTGAGAATGTACATGGCCAGTAGGAACTCGTAACTCGTACTGCTCTAGGGGGAAGTGAGGGAAGGACATTCCCCTCAGGGAAATACAGTGAGAGGTATGAAAGCAGGCGGACTGTCCGCCTCGCTGACCAAAGAGCGGCCTCGTGTTGAACAGTTAGGCCCTAGAAGCCAGGTGTGTGGGGTCTGTGTTGGAGTGACAGGCAGGTGTCCAGGCCTGCGTGTGTGTACCAGCGTCACATGAGGGCTGGCGGTGACGGCTTACTCTCGGCACCAGATGCAGGTGTGTCCTGTATTGTATTATGAAGCAGTAGTCAGCAGGAGGAGCAGGTGGTGGTAATGCGCATCACCCGCTTCCATTATCTGTTGTGAGAAGGGGGATACTTCGCTAAATTTATTGCCCTTATCAATCCCAAAGACTGGCGGGGATATTGAGGCTCGCCGTGATTGCTTACTGCGTGCTGAAGCTGCCAGTATTAGCCAAGATGCTCTTAAGATAGGTAGGGGGGGGGGATAGTGGTTATGGAAGGATGAGGATGGTAGCGAGGATGGTGCTTACCTAACTGTTACTACTGGGAAGTGATGCCTAGCTCTTTAGCCCCTGCCGCCTAGCCTTCTATATGTTAGGTTATAATTTAACTTCCTTGAGGTTATCTTGAGATGATTTCGGGGCTTTTTAGTGTCCCCGCGGCCCGGTCCTCGACCAGGCCTCCATCCCCAGGAAGCAGCCCGTGACAGCTGACTAACACCCAGGTACCTATTTTTACTGCTAGGTAACAGGGGCATAGGGTGAAAGATACTCTGTCCATTGTTTCTCGCCGGCGCCTGGGATCGAACCCAGGACCACAGGATCACAAGTCCAGTGTGTTGTCCGCTCGGCCGACCGGCTCCCTTCCAAACTTCCAAACGTTTGATTTCTTTATCAAATCTGGGGCCAGATTCACGAAGCAGTTACGCAAGCACTTATGAGCCTTTCCATGTTTTCTCAATCTTGGGCGGCTTTGTTTACAATTATTAAACAGTTAATGAGCTCCGAAGCACCAGGAGGCTGTTTATAACAATAACAACAGTTCATTGGCAAGTTTTCACGCTTGTAAACTGTTTAATAAATGTAACCAAAGCCGTCAATGATTGAGGAAAGATGTATACACGTTCGTAAGTGCTTGCGTAACTGCTTCGTGAATCCGGGTCCAGGTCCTTGAAGTTGTAAAGGGAGGTGGCTTCCACGACTGCCTTCTGTTCATTGGACTCCTCGACCACCGGTATAAGGTACGAATATTTCCTTACATTTTTTCGACTCATTTGCGTTTCCAGCTTCCACCTAAGTCATCTCGTTCTAATTTCCCGGAAGAGGCTGTCCTTGTCCTCTTTGCCTATTCCCCTCAGTACCTTGTATGTTGTTATCATGTCATCTCTGTTTTTTCTAGAAAGTATATCATGGAGATGTCTGGGGCGGCTATAGAGAATAGTTTCAGTACTCTCGCAAACCCAGTACCAGATATTATCTTTTTTGGAGACTTTAACCTTACCAGTCTAAGATGGCTAATGGCAAACAGTAATGTTATAGCGAGAAATCTATCTAGAAATAACCAATCATAGGTCAGGAAACTTCTTAGATTCTGTAATAAATTTTCGCTTAATCAGCAGATAATCATAGTCTCTTGATTGTTTCAAACGTGGGTTGGACATGTATATGAGTGGGATTGGGTGGTTATAAATAGGAGTTGCTTCGTATGGGCCAATAGGCCTTCTGCAGTTACCTTTGTTCTTATGTTCTTATAACTGAGCCAAATAGGATGGACATATTCTAGACCTGATCTTCACAAACAATGAAGACAAAATTCAGGACATTACAAAATCACACACCACATACTAAGATCAAAAGTTCATTGAGCCGGAACAGCTCAACAAATTGCCGGAACAACCGTGGACATCTTCAAGAGAAAACTAAATAATTTTCTTCAAGAAATGCCGGACCAACCGGGCTGTGGTGGGTATGTGGGCCTGCGAGCCGCTCCAAGCAACAGCCTGTTGGACCAAACTCTCACAAGTGAAGCCTGGCCTCGGGCCAAGCTTGGGGTAGTAGAACCTCTCCAAGAACCCCATGAAGCAGGTATTGAAGTGCAAACTAACATCAATACTCGTAATAGGCCCAATAAATTGTCAAACGAGAGGAGTTAATCAATAAATAAAATTTTAATAATAGGATGATTGAGCGTGACAAAATAAAGACATTAGAAACAATGGACACAATTGACTGTGGCTTGGGGAGTAGACGAACTCTCAGAACCCTCTGTACAGTGTATTCCCTCTAGATGTGAGGGAGGGAGTGAGGGAGGGAGGGAAGACAGTCAGGGCTCAAGTCTGGAGTTGGGTTACTCTCAACTCTCCAACTTAACTCTTTGGTCTTTTGCAGGTGTTGGTTGGTGGGGAAAGTTGTGTAACTACTTGACTCTCGCTGAGTCTGGCTCCCTCATTCATGGTCCGTGTTTGTGCGCCTGCCTGCATATGCAACAACGATTACTATATATATATATATATATATATATATATATATATATATATATATATATATATATATATATATATATATATATATATATATATATATAAATAAAATAATATTGTTGTTGACTATGACCGAAAGGGTAAGATAATAATTCAGACACGAATCTTCTCAATATTTCTTACGTTCTTCTTCACTGTCGAAGGTAATTGATAAATTAACTCTCCAAAATTCATTCTTTATTTCTGGTCAGACGCCTGAACGCGTTTCGTAATGCTTATTACATTTTCAAAGACCTAGTTTACACACAAAATATTTATCATATTTCATATTCATCATCATATTTATACTCGTTTTAGGTGAGGTGATATGGCACAAAAGTTTTGGGTGAGGTGACAGAGATATGTCAGAACACGAATCAATGGTTATAAATTAGGTATGAAAACATAAGAATGGAAGTAACTGCAGAAGGCCTATTGGCCCATACTTCCTCTTGCTGCTTCTATGTTGGTTCGGGGTCTTGAAGTGGAGACTTGAAAGGTTTCTGGCAATCCAAAAATATGCAGTCTGCCCAGCCCTCCCTCTCGTGCCTGATTGTTGTTGACTGGTCATAGAATTCAGTCAATTCTGTGTGGCAGGACTTACCATCTCTGAACCCATGCTGATGTTGTTACAAAGTTCTTCCCCCTCCAGATGTTCCACTAGTTCTTTCTCACAATCTTCTCCATCATCTTGCATGGTATGCAAGTTAGTGACACTGGCCTGTAGTTCAGTGCCTCCTGTCTATCACCCTTCTTGAATATCGGGACTACATTAGCCGTCTTTCAAGTTTTTGGCAGTTCACCTGTTACCAGTGGTTAACAAATACACCATGGCGAGCGGCTGACACAGAGCTTCTGCTCCTTCCTTCAGCATCCATGGTGAGATTCCATCCGGGCCAATAGCCTTTGTCACGTCCAACTCTAGCAGATGCTTCCTCACCTCCCCCACTGGTAATCACGAACTCCTCTAGTGGTGTCTGGTTAGATCTTCCCTCTCCTGTCTCTGGGACTTCTCTTATATCCTTCTCCTGTACTCCTTCGTGCCCTGTATCCTACGTGCCCTGTACCCTACGTGCCCTGTACCCTACGTGCCCTGTACCCTACGTGCCCTGTACCCTACGTGCCCTGTACCCGTCATACTCTGTACCGTTCGTGGTATACTAGTACGTTACATCCCCTTCTGCCACGACAACTGCCGTCCTTGCGTGCCCAACCACTTAAACCGCTCGGTAGAGCGACGACCTTGCATATCCTGCAGGTCGACGTTTGATCCTAGATGGACCAAATGGTTGGGCACCATCCCATCCCAGATCCTTGTCCTCGTATCCCTTCCAAGTGCTGTGCTTGGTAAAAAGTCAATCTGGCTTAGTGCGTTTTTCCTAATAATTGCACTTACCTTACACTAACAGTGTAAGGTAAGGTATATCGTGCGTTTCCCTTGCTCATCTTCTTAATGAGTTGAATTATGTCTGCCCTCAGATCCCCATTTATTTACCTTTCTGCAGAACAGTTCCAATTATTCGTTTGAAATTACATACAATAAATGTTCTACCCTGTATCGCTAAATTCCAAGTTAACTCATTTCCTCATGTTCATTGGTGTCATTAGGTGAGGATTAAGCCCCGGTAATGCATACTCTAGCACTGGTCTCACGTAGGTGATAAGGTTATGTGAAATATTCCTTCACCAGGTTGTCGAAGATTGGCTTGACGAGGCATCAAATCTAGGATCCTCTTTTCTTTCCTGAAATACACGCGTACGTACGCATGCTCGCCATGTTGTGCTTGCGGGGGGTTGAGCTGTGGCTCTTTGGTCCCGCCTCTCGACTGTCAATCAACTGTGCGTGCGTGTGCACACGTGCATGTGCTAGGGGGATTGAGCGTCGGCTTATTCACTCCTGTTTTCAAATTGTAGTTTTATGTATGTTTGCGACTGTCTTGGGTATTGGAGGTTGCTAAACATTGGTGGTGTGCTCTCTTCCCCCATTGTTACTTCCGGGAGTATATCGTGGCTTTCAACTCTTACAGCTGGCTCCCCTTACAGCTGGCTCCCCTTCCAGCTGGCTCCCCTTCCAGCTGGCTGCCCTTACAGCTGGCTGCCCTTCCAGCTGGCTCCCCTTCCAGCTAGGTGCCCTTCCAGCTGGCTCCCCTTCCAGCTGGCTCCCCTTCCAGCTAGGTGCCCTTCCAGCTGGCTCCCCTTCCAGCTGGCTCCCCTTCCAGCTGGCTCCCCTTCCAGCTAGGTGCCCTTCCAGCTGGCTCCCCTTCCAGCTGGCTGCCCTTACAGCTGGCTCCCCTTCCAGCTGGCTCCCCTTCCAGCTGGCTGCCCTTACAGCTGGCTCCCCTTACAGCTGGCTCCCCTTACAGCTGGCTCCCCTTACAGCTGGCTGCCCTTACAGCTGGCTCCCCTTCCAGCTGGCTCTCCTTACAGCTGGCTGCCCTTACAGCTGGCTGCCCTTCCAGCTGGCTCCCCTTCCAGCTGGCTCCCCTTCCAGCTGGCTCCCCTTACAGCTGGCTGCCCTTACAGCTGGCTGCCCTTCCAGCTGGCTGCCCTTCCAGCTGGCTCCCCTTCCAGCTGGCTCCCCTTACAGCTGGCTGCCCTTACAGCTGGCTGCCCTTACAGCTGGCTGCCCTTCCAGCTGGCTCCCCTTCCAGCTGGTTACCTTTCCAGCTGGCTTCCCTTCCAGCTGGCTCCCTTTCCAGCTGGCTCCCTTTCCAGCTGGCTCCCTTTCCAGCTGGCTCCCTTTCCAGCTGGCTCCCTTTCCAGCTGGCTCCCTTTCCAGCTGGCTCCCCTTCCAGCTGGCTCCCTTTCCAGCTGGCTCCCTTTCCAGCTGGCTCCCCTTCCAGCTGGCTCCCCTTCCAGCTGGCTCCCCTTCCAGCTGGCTCCCCTTCCAGCTGGCTCCCCTTCCAGCTGGCTCCCCTTCCAGCTGGCTCCCCTTCCAGCTGGCTCCCCTTCCAGCTGGCTCCCCTTCCAGCTGGCTCCCTTTCCAGCTGGCTCCCCTTCCAGTTGGCTGCCCTTACAGATGGCTCCCCTTCCAGCTGGCTCCCCTTACAGATGGCTCCCCTTCCAGCTGGCTCCCCTTCCAGCTGGCTCCCCTTACAGCTGGCTGCCCTTACAGCTGGCTCCCCTTACAGCTGGCTGCCCTTACAGCTGGCTCCCCTTCCAGCTGGCTCCCCTTCCAGCTGGGTGCCCTTTCAGCTGGCTGCCCTTCCAGCTGGCTCCCCTTCCAGCTGGCTTCCCTTACAGCCTTCCGTCACAATAATCATTTGAGTTGGTGTACCGTATAAAGCCGTGATGGTACTGAGAGACTCGACTCCCGAGGCCGGACGCCGAGGGCGCGCCTCCCCCCCCCTCACTATCTATTCTTCCACTTCCCCCCCTCTTCACCGCCCCCTTTGTGCCGTCGGAGAGGATTTACTTGCTGGCGCCTTTTATACACGGCGTCCCTGGCGTTGAGGTCCCTCGGCTCCCCTCTGGAGTCCAGGGCTGTTATCATACAGACGGCGCCTTCGCGAGGGCACGGGATGGGGGGGGGGGCAAGGGGAAGGGAAGGGAGGGTTGGGGAAGGGCAGGGAAGGGAAGGGTAGGGGTATTATTATTCCTGCTGTTGTTGAATTGCTTCCACCCTCACACACTAATGACTCGATGTGAGCACTTCCCCTTAGTGTGTTTGTGATCCGCCCCCCCCCCCTGACCTGCACACACTCTCCTGCCCCTCAGGGGACACCATCGTACGCCCTCCATGGTCACCATACACCCCCAGGGGTCAGCCTCCCCTAGCACCAGCAATATCTACGAGAGGTTGTATTGTCCCAGCCAGCTTGACTTTCACAGAAGGTTGGGGAACGTAGTGTCTCCTCCCTACGTCGCTAGCGATCTCCTGCCGGGATCAATACTTCTCCATTGATATTGGTGCTGGTAGTGTGAGGGAGAAGGCTGTTAGCGAGACGGTTCGTCCAGGTAATTGGATAGGAGATTGAGACGCTGGCTTAGATTGAGTTTAGAGTCGAGAAGCAGAATATACAAGTGTGACTGTAGGGTGGAGAGAGAGAGAGAGAGAGAGAGAGAGAGAGAGAGAGAGAGAGAGAGAGAGAGAGAGAGAGAGAGAGAGAGAGAGAGAGAGAGAGGGGGGAAAGAGAGGGAGGGAAAGAGAGGGAGAGAGAAAGAGAGGGAGAGAGAAAGAGAGGGAGAGAGAAAGAGAGGGAGAGAGAAAGAGAGGGAGAGAGAAAGAGAGGGAGAGAGAAAGAGAGGGAGAGAGAAAGAGAGGGAGAGAGAAAGAGAGGGAGAGAGAAAGAGAGGGAGAGAGAAAGAGAGGGAGAGAGAAAGAGAGGGAGAGAGAAAGAGAGGGAGAGAGAAAGAGAGGGGGAGAGAGAGAGAGGGGGAGAGAGAGAGAGGGGGAGAGAGAGAGTGGGGGAAAGAGAGGGAGGGAGAGAGAGTGAGAGGGAGAGGGGCAGCGAGCAGGGAAGCAACTTTCCAGTAACTAAAACAGCAACTACACAAAAGTAGGAGTAGTAGCGTCTTCAGCCGTATTATAGCGGCTACAAAAGTATCATCATTTGCGCCATGAGCAGTATGAATTATTCCCCCCCCCCCTCCCCCCCAAGGCTCGATCCTACGTCCCCTGCTGTTCTTAATTGATGTGATTTTACCTGTGTGAGGGCGAGAGTCCGCGCGTGTCAGTGTGTGCACGACGATGTGTACCTAAAGAGGAATGGACGCACAACCAGTGGGAGCCGGTCGGCCGAGCGGACAGCACGCGGGACTTGTGATCCTGTGGTCCTGGGTTCGATCCCAGGCGCCGGCGAGAAACAATGGGCAGTTTCTTTCACCCTATGCCCCTGTTACCTAGCAGTAAAATAGGTACCTGGGTGTTAGTCAGCTGTCACGGGCTGCTTCCTGGGGGTGGAGGCCTGGTCGAGGACCGGGCCGCGGGGACACTAAAAAGCCCCGAAATCATCTCAAGATAACCTCAAGAAGGCAGCGAAAGCCACCTTCATCCGCAACGTTAATACCAGATTCGACAAAGAATTTCCAACGCCATAATAGTTCAAGTATAACGGAACGGGCGGAACAAGGCAGGTAGGCGAGGCATAGGGAGCTGTCAGACTTGGATTGGAGACCGGGGGGGGTCGTATTCCCCCCCCCCCCCACACTGGTCACGACTACTGATCACTACATCAACATTCCCTGTACCGATGGATGTACCGATGCTATACCGATGATGATGCTATACCACTCTAGAGAGCACTAGAGTACTCCACTCTAGTGCTCTCTAGAGTGGAGTACTGCTGCACAATGACAGCCCCTTTCAAAGCTGGAGAAATTGCTGACCTGGAGAGCGTGCAGAGATCCTATACTGCTAGAATCCACTCAGTAAAACATCTAAACAACTGGGACCGACTAAAGAGCCTAAATCTGTACTCCCTTGAGCGCAGGCGGGAGAGATACATAATAATCTATACGTGGAAAATAATTGAGGGGCTGGTCCCAAACCTGCACACAGAAATAACATCACATGAGGCCAGAAGGCATGGCAGGATGTGCAGAATACCCCCGTTGATATGCAGAGGTGCAACAGGTACTCTGAGAGAGAACTCTATCAAAATCAGAGGCCCGAGACTGTTCAACACGCTTCCACTACACATAAGGGACATAACTGGCCGACCCCTCACAGTGTTCAAGAGAGAACTTGATAAACACCTCCAAAGGATACCTGATCAACCAGGCTGTAACTCATACGTCAGGCTGCGAGTAGCCGCGTCCAACAGCCTGGTTGACCAGTCCAGCAACCAGGAAGCCTGGTCGACCAGTCCAGCAACCAGGAGGCCTGGTCGACCAGTCCAGCAACCAGGAGGCCTGGTCGACCAGTCCAGCAACCAGGAGGCCTGGTCGACCAGTCCAGCAACCAGGAGGCCTGGTCGACCAGTCCAGCAACCAGGAGGCCTGGTCGACCAGTCCAGCAACCAGGAGGCCTGGTCGACCAGTCCAGCAACCAGGAGGCCTGGTCGACGACCGGGCCGCGGGGTCGCTGAGCCCCGGAAGCACCTCAAGGAAGGTTCCCGCCAATAATGCTACAAAGTCTTTCCGGTTTGGCGTCTCCTCTTGATACATTTTCCTACATGTGACGCAAAAAAAAAAACGTTTAAAAAAATGCAGTTTAAAATGTATTTGAACTTAACGTCGTTAGTATCCATCACTCCCGTGTATATACTGATGACGAGAGACGTATATACGATGACGTATATATGATGACCAGATGACGTATATATGATGGCGTATATATGATGACCAGGTGACGTATATACTGATGACGCTAGAGCATTTCTGTGTGGGAGAAAGCGTCCCAAACGCCTCCATTAATGGTACCATCACGGTGGTACAATGGTCAGTGTACCATCAATGGTTTTCCAAAATAAAACTGGGTGGCTATAATACTGGCGACTGTGTAATTACCAATGACCCGGATACCGTTCTTGTGTGAAAGGCGCAGCGGAATATACAATACAAATTCTAATTCGGATTAAATGTTATTCCCATTGAAGTAGAACAATAGGAGGAATTTTACACCGACGGTTCAATCTACATAGAAATGGTGGTGGTAGGTGTAGGGTAGTTTTCCCAGGCTGGAGAGAGAGCTTGGCAGGGGAGGTAATGCCAGAGCCCAGTCATGGCAGCTAGGAAGTAATTACTGTCGTTAGCTGAGGGTCGTACTGCCATACGGACTAGGTAATTACACCCGTTCCCTACCCCCCTCCCCCCTTCCCTCTGGTGACTCCCATTCCCTGTCATTAACCTATTCCTCCAAGTGCCTCGTTCCCATTTACTTAGTTATAATTGAGACGTTCCCCCTCGTTAGGCTAACACGCTGTCTGTCTGTCTGTCTGTCTGTCTGTCAGTCAGATGAATGATAACCCCCGGGGGGGCTGGTACACCAGGGGTGTCTCCTGGCCCCCGGGGGGGCTGGTACACCAGGGGTGTCTCCTGGCCCCCGGGAGGGCTGGTACACCAGGGGTGTCTCCTGGCCCCCGGGGGGCTGGTACACCATGGGTGTCTCCTGGCCCCCGGGGGGGCTGGTACACCAGGGGTGTCTCCTGGCCCCCGGGGGGGCTGGTACACCAGGGGTGTCTCCTGGCCCCCGGGGGGCTGGTACACCAGGGGTGTCTCCTGGCCCCCGGGGGGCTGGTACACCAGGGGTGTCTCCTGGCCCCCGGGGGGGCTGGTATACCAGGGGTGTCTCCTGGCCCCCGGGGGGCTGGTACACCAGGGGTGTCTCCTGGCCCCCGGGGGGCTGGTACACCAGGGGTGTCTCCTGGCCCCCGGGGGGCTGGTACACCAGGGGTGTCTCCTGGCCCCTGGGGGGGTTGGTACACCAGGGGTGTCTCCTGGCCCCCGGGGGGCTGGTACACCAGGGGTGTCTCCTGGCCCCCGGGGGGGCTGGTACACCAGGGGTGTCTCCTGGCCCCCGGGGGGGCTGGTACACCAGGGGTGTCTCCTGGCCCCCGGGGGGGCTGGTACACCAGGGGTGTCTCCTGGCCCCCGGGGGGGCTGGTACACCAGGGGTGTCTCCTGGCCCCCGGGGGGGCTGGTACACCAGGGGTCTCCTGGCCCCCGGGGGGGCTGGTACACCAGGGGTGTCTCCTGGCCCCCGGGGGGGGCTGGTACACCAGGGGGGTCTCCTGGCCCCCGGGGGGGCTGGTACACCAGGGGTGTCTCCTGGCCCCCGGGGGGGGCTGGTACACCAGGGGTGTCTCCTGGCCCCCGGGGGGCTGGTACACCAGGGGTGTCTCCTGGCCCCCGGGGGGACTGGTACACCAGGGGTGTCTCCTGGCCCCCGGGGGGGCTGGTACACCAGGGGTGTCTCCTGGCCCCCGGGGGGGCTGGTACACCAGGGGTGTCTCCTGGCCCCCGGGGGGGCTGGTACACCAGGGGTGTCTCCTGGCCCCCGGGGGGCTGGTACACCAGGGGTGTCTCCTGGCCCCCGGGGGGGCTGGTACACCAGGGGTGTCTCCTGGCCCCCGGGGGGGGCTGGTACACCAGGGGTGTCTCCTTGCCCCCGGGGGGCTGGTACACCAGGGGTGTCTCCTGGCCCCCGGGGGGGCTGGTACACCAGGGGTGTCTCCTGGCCCCCGGGGGGGCTGGTACACCAGGGGTGTCTCCTGGCCCCCGGGGGGCTGGTACACCAGGGGTGTCTCCTGGCCCCCGGGGGGCTGGTACACCAGGGGCGTCTCCTGGCCCCCGGGGGGCTGGTACACCAGCTGGTATTTCATATCAGTTTATATATGTTTAATTGAAAATAAAATTCACATTGTATAGAATCAAATTCTGTACTAAAACAGGAATATATATTTGAAAATATTAAACCATCGACGTCATGTTTATATAATATAGATAATAAAATAATTTTAATTAAAATTTATTGGAAATAGGTTAGCAGTTATTTTTAACTATATACGCTACGAGGATTATCATAATTTGAACAGAAAATATTAAAAAAAAAACGGATTACTAAATTAAAACGGATATCCTCATTGCGTCACAAAAATAAAAATAAATTATTGAAGAATTCTTGTGTTGGCAACTGAGCAGAGGCGGTCACGTGCTTGTGTTATGGTACACAGTGGCGACATCTAGTGAGTGCGCCAGGAATCATCATATTCCTTTCAAAACGCTGTTAATCTTTATTTTGTTTCTCGGGGGGGGGGGGGGGTTTAGATAACCGCCCTGGGCTCTAGATTCGTCAACAAAGATTTTTTTAGCATTATATATATATATATATATATATATATATATATATATATATATATATATATATATATATATAATATGCATTTGTGAAAGCTGAACGACTTCCAGAATTTATCACATTTTCAAATTATAGGCTACCTGGATACCAGCCCGGCCTGAGGCCAGGGTCGACTTGAGATAACTTGGTCCACTAGGCTGTTGCTTGGAGCGGCCCGCAGGTCCACATATCCACTACAGCCTGGCTGGTCCGCCACTTCTTGCAAGAACTTATCTAAGCGCCTCTTGAATACATCCACCGTTGTTCCAGCAATATTTCTAATGCTTGCTGGGAGGGTGTTGAACAGCTGTGGACCTCTGATGTTCAGACAGTGTTCTCTGATTTGGCACCTCTACTCTTCCCTAATTCTATTCTGCATTTCTTTCCATATCTTTCGTTCCAGTATGTTGTTATTCTACTGTGGAAATTTGGGACCTGACCTTCAAGTATCTTCCATATATACATTATTCGATACCTTTCTCGTCTCCTTTCCAGAGAGAACATTTTAAGAGCTTTGAGACGGTCCCAGTAACCCATCCTCCTGAAATATTACTCACAGTACCAATTTATTTCCTACAACTTTGAAACACACAACTGACGTCGCAGAATAAGGAAATAGGTAAATTCGTTCACACCGTTGATCTTCGTCCCACACGCGACAAATAAAGGTGTCGCGGAAGCCTAAACTTCAATCCATCACAGCTGGGAAACCTCTGGCCTGTGAAGCCTAATGTTCAGCGCACTACGAAGCACTCTTGGCTCCTTACCAGGGGGTCGGCGGCTACCCTCAGCAGCTGTAGGGAGGTGCTGGTGTAGACGTGACTGAGGCTCACACTGTGGGATTTACCATCTCTCACCCTGGGTGCTGTAGGGCTGAGCTGATCATGATTCACTGGGGCGGTAACAGGGGTCGTTGTGAGGGGCTCCGCTTGATATGCTAATGGTCTCAGCTTCTCAGACTTCGCATGCCTTTGACTATGGGTCTTTTGTATGTTTTTACTCATTCTCTCACACTCTCCAGTATTAAGTGTGGCCGTGGACTCTCAAAGTGACCATGTATGCAATGCACATAGCGGCTTGGTCATGTACATGAGTCTCTGCTGTAGGCGATGAGTCACAATAACGTGGCTAAAGTATGTTGACCAGACCACACACTAGAAGGTGAAAGGACGACGACGTTTCGGTCCGTCCTGGACCATTCTCAAGTCAATTGTGAGAATGATCGACTTGAGAATGATCCAGGACGGACCGAAACGTCGTCGTCCCTTCACCTTCTAGTGTGTGGTCTGGTCAACATGAGTCTCTGTTCTCTGCTACAGAGTAAGCCGCGCTTGGCTTCCTACACCAGTAGTGTAATGAGGCGTCCATCTTCAGCCCCACCCCCTTAGTCTCCAGTCCCCCAACACCAGATGCTGTTAGGCCTCCAATACCCACCCAGGACCGCGCACAATGGCTACTTAGTAAGGATTAGAAGGTCTAGCAGATGCCCGTTGAACACAATGTCCTGTTATCTAGTTACAAAGATAAAGGGGCCACAGTTATGTCAGGACCGGCTGGTACGAGGATATTCCAGCACTAGCTAACAGCCTCCTGGCTCTCTTAACCTGTTTCAGGAGCCCCCAGCGCTGAAGGGCAGCCCCATACCAGTACCAGAACCTTTTGAGAATAGCCTCATACTATACAATTCTAATCTGTTTTTTTTCACGTATTAGTGAGCTGGTCCAGGAATTATAAAGTTATTTCTTTTTTCAGGGGCAACCACGCTAACTTAAAATTTAACTCTTGTCTGGAATGTTCATATTTGAATTGCAGAATCTACTCTACCCATTTTTAAATGAAGAGATAAACATTTGTCAATGGATAAAATGCAAATGACTTCTGAGTGTGAGGATTGTGTTGTGATTTGCAGTCTTGGGAGAAGTAATGGCCGGGGTGCCATAATGTTCAAGTGAACAGCGTTGTTCAGTAGTTTGGGTTGTAACTGTGTTTTGTGGTCAACTACACGACGCTTGTACTCCACTCCTGTCTTGTCTTGTGTGCTGGGAGGTATACTGTGTGTGCTGGGAGTGCTGGGAGGTATACTGTGTGTGCTGGGAGTGCTGGGAGGTATACTGTGTGTGCTGGGAGTGCTGGGAGGTATACTGTGTGTGCTGGGAGTGCTGGGAGGTATACTGTGTGTGCTGGGAGTGCTGGGAGGTATACTGTGTGTGCTGGGAGTGCTGGGAGGTATACTGTGTGTGCTGGGAGTGCTGGGAGGTATACTGTGTGTGCTGGGAGTGCTGGGAGGTATACTGTGTGTGCTGGGAGTGCTGGGAGGTATACTGTGTGTGCTGGGAGTGCTGGGAGGTATACTGTGTGTGCTGGGAGTGCTGGGAGGTATACTGTGTGTGCTGGGAGTGCTGGGAGGTATACTGTGTGTGCTGGGAGTGCTGGGAGGTATACTGTGTGCTGGGAGTGCTGGGAGATATACTGTGTGCTGGGAGTGCTGGGAGGTATACTGTGCTGGGAGTGCTGGGAGGTATACTGTGTGTGCTGGGAGTGCTGGGAGATATACTGTGTGCTGGGAGTGCTGGGAGGTATACTGTGCTGGGAGTGCTGGGAGGTATACTGTGTGCTGGGAGTGCTGGGAGATATACTGTGTGCTGGGAGTGCTGGGAGATATACTGTGTGCAGGGAGTGCTGGGAGGTATACTGTGTGCTGGGAGTGCTGGGAGGTATACTGTGTGCAGGGAGTGCTGGGAGGTATACTGTGTGCTGGGAGTGCTGGGAGGTATACTGTGTGTGCTGGGAGTGCTGGGAGGTATACTGTGTGCTGGGAGTGCTGGGAGGTATACTGTGTGCTGGGAGGTATACTGTGTGCTGGGAGTGCTGGGAGGTATACTGTGTGCAGGGAGTGCTGGGAGGTATACTGTGTGCTGGGAGTGCTGGGAGGTATACTGTGTGCAGGGAGTGCTGGGAGGTATACTGTGTGCTGGGAGTGCTGGGAGATATACTGTGTGCAGGGAGTGCTGGGAGGTATACTGTGTGCTGGGAGTGCTGGGAGGTATACTGTGTGTGCTGGGAGTGCTGGGAGGTATACTGTGTGCTGGGAGTGCTGGGAGGTATACTGTGTGCAGGGAGTGCTGGGAGGTATACTGTGTGCTGGGAGTGCTGGGAGGTATACTGTGTGCTGGGAGTGCTGGGAGGTATACTGTGTGCTGGGAGTGCTGGGAGGTATACTGTGTGCTGGGAGTGCTGGGAGGTATACTGTGTGTGCTGGGAGTGCTGGGAGGTATACTGTGTGCTGGGAGTGCTGGGAGGTATACTGTGTGCTGGGAGTGCTGGGAGGTATACTGTGTGCTGGGAGTGCTGGGAGGTATACTGTGTGCTGGGAGTGCTGGGAGGTATACTGTGTGCTGGGAGTGCTGGGAGGTATACTGTGTGTGCTGGGAGTGCTGGGAGGTATACTGTGTGCTGGGAGTGCTGGGAGATATACTGTGTGCTGGGAGTGCTGGGAGATATACTGTGTGTGCTGGGAGTGCTGGGAGGTATACTGTGCTGGGAGTGCTGGGAGGTATACTGTGTGTGCTGGGAGTGCTGGGAGGTATACTGTGCTGGGAGTGCTGGGAGGTATACTGTGTGCTGGGAGTGCTGGGAGGTATACTGTGCTGGAGTGCTGGGAGGTATAATGTGTGCTGGGAGTGCTGGGAGGTATACTGTGTGCTGGGGAGTGCTGGGAGGTATACTGTGTGCTGGGAGTGCTGGGAGGTATACTGTGTGCTGGGAGTGCTGGGAAGGTATACTGAGTGCTGGGAGGTATACTGTGCTGGGAGTGCTGGGAGGTATACTGTGTGTGCTGGGAGTGCTGGGAGGTATACTGTGCTGGGAGTGCTGGGAGGTATACTGTGTGCTGGGAGTGCTGGGAGGTATACTGTGTGCTGGAGTGCTGGGATGTATACTGCTGCTGGGAGTGCTGGGAGGTTATACTGTGTGTTGCTGGGAGTGCTGGAGGTATACTGTGCTGGGAGTGCTGGGAGGTATACTGTGTGCTGGGAGTGCTGGGAGGTATACTGTGCTGGGAGTGCTGGGAGTATACTGTGTGCTGGGAGTGCTGGGAGGTATACTGTGCTGGAGTGCTGGGAGGTATACTGTGTGCTGGGAGTGCTGGGAGGTATACTGTGTGCTGGGAGTGCTGGGAGGTATACTGTGTGCTGGGAAGTGCTGGGAGGTATACTGTGTGCTGGGGCGTGCTGGGAGGTATACTGTGTGCTGGGAGTGCTGGGAGGTTATACTGTGTGCTGGGAGTGCTGGGAGGTATACTGTGTGCTGGGAGGTATACTGTGTGCAGGGAGTGCTGGGAGGTATACTGTGTGCTGGGAGTGCTGGGAGGTATACTGTGTGCTGGGAGGTATACTGTGTGCAGGGAGTGCTGGGAGGTATACTGTGTGCTGGGAGTGCTGGGAGGTATACTGTGTGCTGGGAGGTATACTGTGTGCTGGGAGTGCTGGGAGGTATACTGTGTGCTGGGAGGTATACTGTGTGCTGGGAGTGCTGGGAGGTATACTGTGTGCTGGGAGTGCTGGGAGGTATACTGTGTGCTGGGAGTGCTGGGAGGTATACTGTGTGCTGGGAGTGCTGGGAGGTATACTGTGTGCTGGGAGTGCTGGGAGATATACTGTGTGCTGGGAGTGCTGGGAGGTATACTGTGTGCTGGGAGTGCTGGGAGGTATACTGTGTGCAGGGAGTGCTGGGAGGTATACTGTGTGCTGGGAGTGCTGGGAGGTATACTGTGTGCAGGGAGTGCTGGGAGGTATACTGTGTGCTGGGAGTGCTGGGAGGTATACTGTGTGCTGGGAGTGCTGGGAGGTATACTGTGTGCTGGAGTGCTGGGAGGTATACTGTGTGCTGGGAGTGCTGGGAGGTATACTGTGTGCTGGGAGTGCTGGGAGGTATACTGTGTGCTGGGAGTGCTGGGAGGTATACTGTGTGCAGGGAGTGCTGGGAGGTATACTGTGTGCTGGGAGTGCTGGGAGGTATACTGTGTGCTGGGAGTGCTGGGAGGTATACTGTGTGCAGGGAGTGCTGGGAGGTATACTGTGTGCAGGGAGTGCTGGGAGGTATACTGTGTGCTGGGAGTGCTGGGAGGTATACTGTGTGCAGGGAGTGCTGGGAGGTATACTGTGTGCTGGGAGTGCTGGGAGGTATACTGTGTGTGCTGGGAGTGCTGGGAGGTATACTGTGTGCTGGGAGTGCTGGGAGGTATACTGTGTGCTGGGAGGTATACTGTGTGCTGGGAGTGCTGGGAGGTATACTGTGTGCTGGGAGGTATACTGTGTGCTGGGAGTGCTGGGAGGTATACTGTGTGCAGGGAGTGCTGGGAGGTATACTGTGTGCTGGGAGTGCTGGGAGGTATACTGTGTGCAGGGAGTGCTGGGAGGTATACTGTGTGCTAGGAGGTATACTGTGTGCTGGGAGGTATACTGTGTGCTGGGAGGTATACTGTGTGCTAGGAGGTATACTAACGCAGGTGTTTGTGTTGCAGCACCGGAGCTGGTGGAGACGCCCAGCAACGTGACGGTGGTGCTGGGGGAGGCAGCTAGGCTCAGCTGCACCGCCGCCGGCATTCCGTCCCCGAAGGTCTTATGGCACTCCCGGCTGGGAGGCCGCGTCCGCACCGACCTAGGTAAGTGTCTGGTCGACTACTGCTACCAGGGTAAGTGTCTGGTCGACTACTTCTACCAGGGTAAGTGTCTGGTCGACTACTGCTACCAGGGTAAGTGTCTGGTCGACTACTTCTACCAGGGTAAGTGTCTGGTCGACTACTGCTACCAGGGTAAGTGTCTGGTCGACTACTTCTACCAGGGTAAGTGTCTGGTCGACTACTGCTACCAGGGTAAGTGTCTGGTCGACTACTTCTACCAGGGTAAGTGTCTGGTCGACTACTGCTACCAGGGTAAGTGTCTGGTCGACTACTGCTACCAGG
>NC_091212.1:12219315-12379549 GCF_040958095.1 Procambarus clarkii | reverse complement strand
TGCAAGAAGACAGGCAGGCGGGGGTAGAGAGCTAGACTTGGCTAACAATGTAGTCACTATTAGGTAATCCCAGCCAGGTAATCACAGCACACCCCAGTACACAGCACACCCCCAGTACACAGCACACACCCAGTACACAGCACACCCCCAGTACACAGCACACCCCCAGTACACAGCACACCCCCAGTACACAGCACACCCCCAGTACACAGCACACACCCCAGTACACAGCACACACCCCAGTACACAGCACACCCCCAGTACACAGCACACCCCCAGTACACAGCACACCCCAGTACACAGCACACCCCCAGTACACAGCACACCCCCAGTACACAGCACACCCCAGTACACAGCACACCCCCAGTACACAGCACACCCCAGTACACAGCACACACCCCAGTACACAGCACACACCCCAGTACACAGCACACCCCAGTACACAGCACACCCCAGTACACAGCACACCCCAGTACACAGCACACCCCCAGTACACAGCACACCCCAGTACACAGCACACCCCCAGTACACAGCACACCCCCAGTACACAGCACACCCCCAGTACACAGCACACCCCCAGTACACAGCACACCCCAGTACACAGCACACCCCCAGTACACAGCACACCCCCCAGTACACAGCACACCCCAGTACACAGCACACCCCCAGTACACAGCACACCCCCAGTACACAGCACACCCCCAGTACACAGCACACCCCCAGTACACAGCACACCCCAGTACACAGCACACCCCCAGTACACAGCACACCCCCAGTACACAGCACACCCCCAGTACACAGCACACCCCAGTACACAGCACACCCCCAGTACACAGCACACCCCCAGTACACAGCACACCCCCAGTACACAGCACACCCCCAGTACACAGCACACCCCCAGTACACAGCACACCCCCAGTACACAGCACACCCCAGTACACAGCACACCCCCAGTACACAGCACACCCCCAGTACACAGCACACCCCCAGTACACAGCACACACCCCAGTACACAGCCCCGCTCCTCTGCCCAGGAAGTCCACCACGGGCTCACCATAGCCCGTGCTACTTGTCACTTTGTGTTCAGAGTAGCCGACTCTAAAACCACTACCACCACCACCACACCCAGTACACACCCAGGCACGCTGCCACCGACCCCTGATATATGGCACTAATGTCAGCCAGATTTATTGCCATAATTTATTGTAGTTTACCCTAATTTGTTCCGATATTGCCACCGTTTTCGGTCATTCGGCTCTCCCGTTACCAAATGTCAACCGCGTTTATGGCAACCTTAGTGACTGAACCGACATGTGAGGCTTTTTTTTTCAAACGGTGAACTAATTGTGAAATTATTTTGTGCAAATTTAGCATTTTAAGGAACGCGAGTTCGATCCCATCATATTGCCTCAAGTGTTTTCTCGTAGATAGATGCCGTTCCTGTGATGTGTTTACGCATAGCGTTCTACGCTCACACACACACATATGACGACATACTGTGTAGGGGAGCCGGTCGGCCGAGCTGACAGCACGCGGTACTTGTGATCCTGGGTTCGATCCCAGGCGCCGGGGAGAAACAATGGGCAGAGTTTCTTTCACCCTATGCCCCTGTTAGCTAGCAGTAAAAATAGGTACCTGGGTGTTAGTCAGCTGTCACGGGCTGCTTCCTGGTCATCCCCTTAACCATGTTCATCCCAGCTGTTAACAGCTCCCTCCCCTCCCCCTATATCCCCCTCCCCTCTATCTTCCCCTCTCCCCCCCCCAACCTCCTATACCCGTCAACCCCTCACTCTATCCTACACTCTCCCAATCACCACTTCCATCCTAACTCAACATTTAATATATTAGAGGAATCTTGGTGGGGATGGAGTTGTTTGTGCTTAGCAGGCTTGGAAATTAGAGTAGTTTGCCATTTCCTGCAAAGGGGGAACATGAGGGCTCGACCACGACCTCCCTGTGTTGTACTGCCCAGAACAATGACCATTTGACCTGCACAATTTCGCGAGGCTAGCCCTTAGCGTCTGTCTGCTTATCTTGAATAGACACACTCTCTCGCTCTTTTTCTCTGCCTCCCTCCCTCTTTCTCTGCCTCCCTCCCTCGCTCTTTCTCTGCCTCCCTCCCTCGCTCTTTCTCTGCCTCCCTCCCTCGCTCTTTCTCTCTGCCTCTCTCTCTCCCTCTCTCTGAGCTCTGTGGGTCTTGTGTTCGCCAGACATAACCGAAAATGATGTGTTGTGAGGAAAATTAGATCCCCAGCAGGACGACGACGACTCGATGGGTTATTAGTAGAGCTGATTCACTTTTGTGGGCAGGTGTTTCCCTCTTGTTGGTGGGGGATGGTGGTGGTGCTGCTGCTCCTGCTTCTACTGCTGCAGCTGCTGCTGATTCTGAACTGTTTTTAACCGTTGGAATTTTTGGTGATGTTACAAATGCTGCTGCTCTCGCTACTGGTGCTACTTTTGCTCTCTCAGTTGCTACTGGTGTTTACTGCTGCTGCTGGAGTCGCTTGTGAACCTGTTAAAGTACTCTTCTACGTGTTGTACCGTAACACGGTACACAGTGGAGTGTGTGTTGATGTTAATTTTTTTCCTAAAGATGATAAAAGAGAACCGTGCCGAAGGAACGGTGCAGATAGATACCGTGCCAATAGGTAGAGAGAGATAGAGTGAGAACTGCTTGACCAGCCACAACACTCAAGACAGCAGCAGCAGCAGGAGCAGCAGCAGCAGCAGCAGCAGCAACAGTAACGTGTTGAGTGACAGGTAGATCCAGATGGTGGTTGTGGCGGTCTGTTATGAAGGCACTGCGCTACCTTAGTGTGGTGGTGGTGGTGGTGGTGGTGGGGGGGGGATGGGGGGATGGTGATGATGGTGCACAATTGGTGTGGTGAGGGAGAGCGGTGTTCCTTCACTTGTTGATGCCCTCAGTGATTGATGGCGGGTTGGAGGGGGTTGTGCAGGCGCCTGTTGCTCTCTCTCCCGTTTGCTCACCTCTGTTCTCTCCTCCTCCTCTTTCAACTACTGTTGTTTGTCTTTCAACTGTGACCACCTGTGGTCCTGGGTTCGATCCCAGGCGCCGGCGAGAAACATTGGGCAGAGTTTCTTTCACCCTATGCCCCTGTTACTTAGCAGTAAAATAGGTACCTGGGTGTTAGTCAGCTGTCACGGGCTGCTTCCTGGGGGTGGAGGCCTGGTCGAGGACCGGGCCGCGGGGACACTAAAAAGCCCCGAAATCATCTCAAGAAAACCTCAAGATAACCTGTGACCAGTACAATCGACTTGAGAATGGTCCAGGATGGATCGAAACGTCGTCGTCCCTTCACCTTCTAGTGTGTGGTCTGGTCAACAGATCACGGATGTGGTGGACACAGGGCTCAGGTACGACTCAAGAGCCTAAATCTGTATTCTCTTGAGCGCAGGCGGGAGATATACGTAATAATTTACACGTGGAGAATAGTAGAGGGGCTGTTCCCAAACCTGCACACAGAAATAACACCACATGACGCTGGTGGCTGAGTGGGCAGCACGCTGGATACATAGTCCTATGGAGCGGGGTTACGTTCCCGGCGCCGGCGGAAACAGGTGGGCAGAGTTTCTGTCACCCTGATGCCCCTGTTACCTAGCAGTAAATAGGTACCTGGGAGTTAGACAGCTGTTAGACAGACAGCCTGTTAGACAGGCTGTTTCCTGGGGAAGGGGGGGGGGAGTTAGTGACTGTTGATTGATTGACAGTTGAGAGGCGGGCCGAATAAGCAGAGCTCAACCCCCGCAAGCACAACAAGGAGAATACAACTAGCTGAATACACGAGACCAGAAGGCATGGCAGGATGTGCAGAATACCCCCGTTGAAAAGCAGAAATGCAACAGGTACTCTGAGAGAGAACTATCAACATCAGAGGCCCGAGACTGTTCAACACGCTTCCACTACACATAAGGGACATAACTGGCCGACCCCTCACAGTGTTCAAGAGAGAACTATCAACTTCAGAGGCCCGAGACTGTTCAACACGCTTCCACTACACATAAGGGACATAACTGGCCGACCCCTCACAGTGTTCAAGAGAGAACTCGATAAACACCTCCAAAGGATACCTGATCAACCAGGCTGTGACTCATACGTCAGGCTGAGAGCAGCCGCATCCAGCAGCCTGGTTGACCAGTCCAGCAACCAGGAGACCTGGTCGACGACCGGGCCGCAGGGACGCTAAGCCCCGAAATCATCACAAGGTACCTCAAGGTAATCACGGGATTACCACACACCTGCAAATGTGTGTAAATGTAGCAAAGGAAACATAATACACAATATCCATCTTAGCAGACAACACAAAGGTAATGAGAGTAAGAGCCTACTGGGAACCTTACTGCACTGTGGCATTGGTCAGGAAGATGGTTGCTAGACTTTAACCTGGACAAATGCAACGTAAAGAGAATATGAGTGAGCGACAGAAAAGGCCACAAGAGCAGTACAGGCCAAACGGAGACAGTTCCCGGAAACTAAAAAGGAGAAAGATATAAGAGTTTATATATCATCTGCAGCAATAACAGTTTGCAAACGTCTGAGAGTATCTTCCAACTTCCTATATCAAGAAGCTTTCAGAACTTGATAAAGAACTTTGTAAGGCCAGTACTTATATATGCAGCCCCTCCCCCTAGGGGTCCTTGCCTAAAAAGGCACAAAATAAAACTTTAGAAAGTTCGGTGGCATTGGACAGGCACTGATGGCAGCATAAAGAACTTGACAATGTTGGAGGAAGGAAGAAATAGGGAAGATGTGATAACGGGTAACATATTGAGAAGAACCGAGTGAAGAAAGAGGCAACGTTCAAAATAACGAATGGTAGAACTTGGAGACGCGGGTTAGGAGCTGGGGACGCAGGTGGTGAAGGGACGTCGAGGCTCGTTGACCAGACCACACACTAGAAGGTGAAGGGACGACGACGTTTCGGTGCGTCCTGGACCATTCTCAAGTCGATTGTGTCAAAGCCCCTTAGTGCAACAGTTGGTAGCAACTGAACTGCCCTTCGGGAAGAAATTATCGAGGCAAGTTCAGTTAGCAATGAGCTCAGTGAGAAACAAAAAAATAATAATAGTTCTTGAATTCAATTGAATTGGCCCTCTGCAGTTCTTATTCCTACTACTATCGTCTCTTCTACATCTTACTTTGCTCCTCACCGCTCTTGCCTACATCTACTTCCTCATCTCCAAATTACAGCACCGCTCCTGTGCCATGTAAGTCCACTACGGGCTCCCCATAGCCCGTGCTACTTGGAACGTTTTGTTCCCAGTAGTTGAATCTTAAACCACCACATTCCTCATCCCAATCGACTTGAGAATGGTGCAGAACGGACCGAAACGTCGTCGTCCCTTCACCTTCTAGTGTGTGGTCTGGTCAACATAATTCAGCCACGTTATTGTGACTCATCGCCTGCAGTTCTTGAATTAGTTATTCAGGCATTGAAAAGGCGGACCCAGGAGCTTATGCCCGACCCGGCAAGTTCATCTAGGTGAGTATAGTTCTAAAGTGAAACGCCACATCAGGATAGGGCTTTGTTTTATACAGCATTTTGCTCTGGGGGCTAACTTTATATCAAGAGGATATCAAGAGGATATCAAGAGGATATCAAGAGGATATCAAGAGGATATCAAGAGGATATCAAGAGGATATCAAGAGAATATCAAGAGGATATCAAGAGGATATCAAGAGGATATCAAGAGGATATCAAGAGGATATCAAGAGGATATCAAGAGAATATCAAGAGGATATCAAGAGGATAACTAAGCCAGTGACAAGCCAATTGCTGCACACAATAGCAGCAGCATCTGGCTGCTATTGTACAGATGTATTCTTGCTGGTACTCTCGTAATATTATGTGAAGTGATGTTCTCCCCTTGTATAGAATCTTGAGGTTATTTTGAGATGATTTCGGGGCTTTTTAGTGTCCCCGCGGCCCGGTCCTCGACCAGGCCTCCACCCCCAGGAAGCAGCCCGTGACAGTTGACTAACACCCAGGTACCTATTTTACTGCTAGGTAACAGAGGCATAGGGTGAAAGAAACTCTGCCCAATGTTTCTCGCCGGCGCCTGGGATCGAACCCAGGACCACAGGATCACAAGTCCAGCGTGCTGTCCGCTCGGCTGACCGGCTCCCTATAGTCTTCTATGATAGTCTTCCTATTCCACCCTTCCACTCTATATAGCATTCATCACCACCAGACACACCAACATACAGTAGCCCTCCGATGTATTTCATGCCGAATACATTATATATTCTGTGACAATCAGGTCTAGTCATGTTACTTCTCCTAGATTATCTCCCCCTTGTCTTATGTTGTGTGGCCTTGTCAAGTAAATTGTGTTTCAGTTGGTAGTCGTGACCCAAGTCTCCCATTGCTTGCAGTTGTATGATTAATTAGTGTGATGTTCTATTAGTATTCTTGTGTGTGTGTGTGTACTCGGTTAGTTGTGCTTGCGGGGGTTGAGCTCTGGCTCTTTGGTCCCGCCTCTCAACTGTCAATCAACTTATTTTGTTTTGTTCCCCCTCAGCTCCTAGCTATACAGGGATACTCCTGGGATATCCCCCATGGGATACAGCTCCTAGCCTTGATGCTGGGATACACGGTTCCTCTTCCCAGCTATGCAAAAAAAGACAGGTGCCTCCCAGCTGTATGTGGCCACCACCCAGCTGCGTGTGGCCACCACCCAGCTGTATGTGGCCACCACCCAGCTGCATGTGGCCACCACCCAGCTGCGTGTGGCCACCACCCAGCTGCGTGTGGCCACCACCCAGCTGCGTGTGGCCACCACCCAGCTGCGTGTGGCCACCACCCAGCTGCGTGTGGCCACCACCCAGCTGCATGTGGCCACCACCCAGCTGCATGTGGCCACCACCCAGCTGCGTGTGGCCACCACCCAGCTGCGTGTGGCCACCACCCAGCTGCGTGTGGCCACCACCCAGCTGCATGTGGCCACCACCCAGCTGCGTGTGGCCACCACCCAGCTGCATGTGGCCACCACCCAGCTGCATGTGGCCACCACCCAGCTGCATGTGGCCACCACCCAGCTGCATGTGGCCACCACCCAGCTGTGTGTGGCCACCACCCAGCTGCATGTGGCCACCACCCAGCTGTGTGTGGCCACCACCCAGCTGCATGTGGCCACCACCCAGCTGCGTGTGGCCACCACCCAGCTGCATGTGGCCACCACCCAGCTGTGTGTGGCCACCACCCAGCTGTGTGTGGCCACCACCCAGCTGCATGTGGCCACCACCCAGCTGCATGTGGCCACCACCCAGCTGCATGTGGCCACCACCCAGCTGCATGTGGCCACCACCCAGCTGTGTGTGGCCACCACCCAGCTGCATGTGGCCACCACCCAGCTGCATGTGGCCACCACCCAGCTGCATGTGGCCACCACCCAGCTGTGTGTGGCCACCACCCAGCTGCATGTGGTGCCTCTCAGCTATACACGTGTTCAAACCTCTGGGAAAATGCGAATAACATTACGGATAGAAGGACCAGATTTCACATAAATGTGCAATACGAGTCTTTACGTCCGAAGGCACTCTGACAAATGCAGAGAGAGAAAAGTGTGTATTGTGTTCCCGGCGGCAAACACAACGATTGATGGAATGCAAAATCAAATTCGTTATTTTTTAGATTGATGTCGTCCAGTGCGTGTGGCAGAGCGGTGACAGGGCCCCCCCCCAGTCAACTGGCCCGGAAGAGAAATGGGCCTCGGGGTCCACCCCCCCCCCCCCGTGCCAATTTCCTATTTTTGCTCTGACTCCAAATGTGATTGTGATAACGGGCGGCCAGAACTGTAATTGACCCTTGGACCCCGGCCTGGTGATAGATGGCACTGCCCATGCAGCGCCCGCTGGCACTGTACTCCTGCTAGTACTGGCACTGTCTTGCTGTTAGTACTGGCACTGTCGTTACTGGTGGTGGTGGTGGTACTGGTCATGTTCCAGGCGTTGTTGCTGCTGTTCCAGATGCTGCTGCTGCTGTTCCAGGCGTTGTTGCTGCTGTTCCAGGCGTTGTTGCTGCTGTTCCAGGCGTTGTTGCTGCTGTTCCAGGTGATGCTGCTGCTGTTCCAGGCGATGGTGCTGCTGTTCCAGGCGATGGTGCTGCTGTTCCAGGCGATGGTGCTGCTGTTCCAGGCGATGGTGCTGCTGTTCCAGGCGATGGTGCTGCTGTTCCAGGTGATGCTGCTGCTGTTCCAGGCGATGCTGCTGCTGTTCCAGGCGATGGCGCTGCTGTTCCAGGCGATGGTGCTGCTGTTACAGGCGATGGTGCTGCTTTCCAGGTGATGCTGCTGCTGTTCCAGGCGTTGTTGCTGCTGTTCCAGGCGTTGTTGCTGCTGTTCCAGGCGATGCTGCTGCTGTTACAGGCGATGGTGCTGCTTTCCAGGTGATGCTACTGCTGTTCCAGGCGTTGTTGCTGCTGTTCCAGGCGATGCTACTGCTGTTCCAGGCGATGGTGCTGCTGTTCCAGGCGATGGTGCTGCTTTCCAGGTGATGCTACTGCTGTTCCAAGCGTTGTTGTTGCTGTTCCAGGTGATGCTACTGCTGTTCCAGGCGATGGTGCTGCTGTTCCAGGTGATGCTACTGCTGTTCCAGGCGATGGTGCTGCTTTCCAGGTGATGGTGCTGCTGTTCCAGGCGATGATGCTGCTGTTCCAGGTGATGCTGCTGCTGTTCCAGGCGATGGTGCTGCTGTTCCAGGCGTTGTTGTTGCTGCTGTTCCAGGCGATGGTGCTGCTGTTCCAGGCGATGGTGCTGCTGTTCCAGGCGATGGTGCTGCTGTTCCAGGCGATGGTGCTGCTGTTCCAGGCGATGCTGCTGCTGCTGCTGTTCCAGGCGATGGTGCTGCTGTTCCAGGCGATGGTGCTGCTGTTCCAGGCGATGGTGTTGCTGTTACAGGCGATGGTGCTGCTGTTCCAGGCGATGGTACTGCTGTTCCAGGCGATGGTGCTGCTGTTCCAGGCGATGCTGCTGCTGTTCCAGGCGATGCTGCTGCTGCTGTTCCTGGAGATAGTGGTAGTGGCGGTAATATTGGTATTCTTGTGACGTGGTTGTGACTCTGTGGTTGTTGCTGGCGAGGCTATTGGTGGAGGGCGGGGCCAGTGGTGGAGGGAGGGAGAGGACCAGTGGTGGGGGAGAGGGCCAGGGGGATGAGGGAGGGAGGGAGGAAGAGAGCCAAAAGAAAAAGAAAATATGACAATAAACAAATAATAAGAACATTGGCCCTTTAACAGAGCATCAACACGTGTGTGAAAGCCTCTGAGTGTGTACATAGGAATGCTACTCAGTATTCATCTATAATCATCCTTATGTGCTGAAATATACGTGAAGAACCCCCCCCCCCTCTCTCTCTCTCACACACACACACAGAGCTCCCTGACAAGAGAGACCAACACCCCCACACACCGTGTCAGCAAGGTGGACAGTCCGCCTCCTCTCATAACTCTCACTATACTTCCCAATTTTAAACTTTCCCTTCACCTGTGCCCCTCCACTCTCTTTAAATAATGGTCGAGGAAAAGAGGGAGGGAGAGAGAGAGAGAGAGGTGGAGGGAGAGTGAGTGCAAGGGGGGTTGAGAGAGAGGGAGGGAGAGAGAGCTGTCGTCAGAAGAGCCAGGCCCCGACACAATACCCCCTTCACCTCCCCCAGTGACTGCTGACGGAGCCGAGCCACCAAAATGAAAGTCACAACGTTTACCATCTGATGGAGGAGGGAATCAGGAGGCTCCTCCAACATTACCCCCAGACGCTAAATAATTTCCTCCGGACTTTTCCCCTCCACGCCGCCGCCGTGGTACGGCCCAAAGTGCATTGTGGATAGATATATGGCGCCATTTTCGACGACATCTACCGGCGAAGATAGCGGCTGCTATCAGGCCCGGGATAACACTGTGTCATCCGGGGAATATAGATTTTAATATGAACTGGATTGACTTATTCTCGTGTAAACTTGAGGATAGTGGGATGATTGTTGGACCGGAGTGGTGTCAGGTGTGTGGTGGTGCTGGGGACCAGGTGTGTGATGGTGCTGGGGACCACAGTACTGTGAGCCAGGTGTGTGGTGGTGCTGGGGACCAGGTGTGTGATGGTGCTGGGGACCAGAGTACTGAGAACCAGGTGTGTAGTGGTGCTGGGGACCACAGTACTGTGAGCCAGGTGTGTGGTGGTGCTGGGGACCACAGTATTGTGAGCCAGGTGTGTGGTGGTGCTGGGGACCACAGTACTGTGAGCCAGGTGTGTGGTGGTGCTGGGGACCACAGTACTGTGAGCCAGGTGTGTGGTGGTGCTGGGGACCACAGTACTGTGAGCCAGGTCTGTGGTGGTGGTGCTGGGGATCACAGTACTGTGAACCAGGTGTGTGGTGGTGCTGGGGACCACAGTACTGTGAGCCAGGTGTGTGGTGGTGCTGGGGACCACAGTACTGTGAGCCAGGTCTGTGGTGGTGCTGGGGACCACAGTACTGTGAACCAGGTGTGTGGTGGTGGTGCTGGGGACCACAGTACTGTGAACCAGGTCTGTGGTGGTGGTGCTGGGGACCACAGTACTGTGAACCAGGTGTGTGGTGGTGGTGCTGGGGACCACAGTACTGTGAACCAGGTGTGTGGTGGTGGTGCTGGGGACCACAGTACTGTGAACCAGGTGTGTGGTGGTGGTGCTGGGGACCACAGTACTGTGAACCAGGTGTGTGGTGGTGCTGGGGATCACAGTACTGTGAACCAGGTGTGCCCAGTGGTAACGCTACTTTAAGATAAGGATAAAACTATCAACTCTCATATCATTAATGATCAAATATTCATGCGAGCCGCATTCATCAGTTACCATCACTTATCATCATACATTCAACCCGACACTCATACATGTCAATCACTAGTTGATTGACAGTTGAGAGGCGGGACCAAAGAGCCAGAACTCAACCCCCGCAAGCACAACTAGGTGAGTACATTCGTCTTACGTAGTAACAACAATTGAACAGCCAACTCTGAATAATATTATGAACTAGAACAAAATATCTCGATGTTCTTTGTCGCTTGAGGAATAAAGCGGAACATAGAAATTATTTAATTACAATACACTTTTTTTTCGGGGGGGGGGGGGTAATTATTTTTTTGCTCTTGACTTTGATGTCTTAAAATGTGTGGAAAATGTTTTAATAAGATGAGGGAGCGTGGACACGGCGGCCTTGGTGCAGGTCTGAACTCTTGGGAGCGTCTCCAAGTCTTCCCGTTCATCGAATTAAGGAAGTTGGAGATTGTAGCAAGTTGCCTTAACTCTGAGGTTGTGTCCACAGTGTGATACTCCCGTGGACCCGAGCCCGAGTCACCCGTCCACATTAACACACACACGAGCTCTGTGTGTGTGTGTGTGTGTGTGTACTCACCTAGTTGTGCTTGCGGGGGTTGAGCTCTGGCTCTTTGGTCCCGCCTCTCAACTGTCAATCAACAGATGTACAGGTTCCTGAGCCTATTGGGCTCTATCATATCTACACTTGAAACTGTGTATGGAGTCAGCCTCCACCACATCACTTCCTAATGCATTCCATTTGTGTGTGTGTGTGTGTGTGTGTGTGTGTACTCACCTAGTTGTGTCTGCAGGATCGAGCATTGACTCTTGGATCCCGCCTTTCAAGCATAGGTTGTTTACAGCAATGGCTCCTGCCCCATTTCCCTGTCATACCTGGTTTTAAAATTATGAATAGTATTTGCTTCCACAACCTGTTCCTGAAGTGCATTCCATTTTCCCACTACTCTCACGCTAAAAGAAAACTTCCTAACATCTCTTTGACTCATCTCAGTTTCAAGCTTCCATCCATGTCCCCTCGTTCTGTTACTATTCCGTGCGAACATTTCGTCTATGTCCACTCTGTGAATCACCCTGAGTATTTTATACGTTCCTATCATGTCCCCCCTCTCCCTTCTTTCTAGTGTCGTAAGGCACAGTTCCCTCAGGCGCTCCTCATACCCCATCCCTCGTAGCTCTGGGACAAGTCTCGTTGCAAACCTCTGAACCTTTTCCAGTTTCATTATATGCTTCTTCAGATGGGGACTCCATGATGAGGCGGCATACTCTAAGACTGGCCTCACGTAGGCAGTGTAAAGCGCCCTCAATGCTTCCTTACTTAGGTTTCTGAATGATGTTCTAAATGTGAATGTGTATTCACCTAGTTGTGTTCACCTAGTTGTGCTTGCGGGGGTTGAGCTCTGGCTCTTTGGTCCCGCCTCTCAACCGTCAAGAGGGTTGCGGTGTACTCACCTAGTTGTACTCACCTAGTTGTGTTTGCGGGGGTTGAGCTCTGGCTCTTTGGTCCCGCCTCTCAACCGTCAATCAACAGGTGTACAGATTCCTGAGCCTATCGGGCTCTATAGGTGTGTGTGTGTGTGTGCGCGCGTGCTTAAATTCACGATTTATTTATATAATTCACTTTTTAAACCCCCATAATTGATCATGTTCGATGATTTATTGAAACTAAAGTCCAATAATAAAATTACACGTTTTCAATAAATATGTATTTTGCATGCAGTGCTAAAATGTTGCACGAGAGCTCTGTGTATCAATAATTACCTTTCTTTATTGTTCAAAATATAATAGTGACCGACTAAAAAATGTTAACAAATAAAAATCATTTTTTATCAGTGTTTCCGGTTTTCTTTAATTCGGTGTAAAGACAAAATTATTATTCTCTGAAAATCGTTAATATAAAAGGGGTTTTAATTTGAATTTTTTTTCATGTAAATGGTTGGCGTACCAGTATGGTTGAGTGTGGTGTGGTGGTGTGGTGGTAGTGTGGTAGTGTGGCGGTGTATATATATACCTTGGTGTATGTTGTTGTTGTTAAAGATTTGCTACCTGGAACAAAGTTCCAAGTAGCACGGGCTATGGTGAGCCCGTAGTGCCTTATGGGGCGGCGTCTTGTAACGACGCGTGTAACGGAAGATGTATTCGTATAATATACAACCATACTTTATTTCCCCGTGTGATGCATGAGGCGGGCGGCCCACGCCAACTTGTTCCAGCCAACTGTAATGGCGGGTAATTTACCCTGGGCGAGTGGAGGAACTTGGCATGAGTTACTGGAGGATATATGTCCCAAGTGGCACTTGTTTTGTGCGGCTTGAGTCAGTGTCTGGACGACTCGTGTCTCAGGACATTACCCTAACTTGGCCAGAGGGCATTTTGCTTCCTTGGTCGGGGCAGACGTTGATAAAACCGCCCTCCCGCAGCGCCCACGGGCGGCTAGGCAGGTCAGCGCCCACGGGCGGGTAGATACCCCAGCGCCCACGGGCGGGTAGATACCTCAGCGCCCACGGACGGCTAGGCAGGTCAGCGCCCACGGGCGGGTAGATACCCCAGCGCCCACGGGCGGGTAGATACTTCAGCGCCCACGGGCGGGTAGATACCTCAGCGCCCACGGACGGGTAGATACCTCAGCACTGGCCCTCTACCCATGGCCCTCTACCCATGGCCCTCTACCCATGGCCCTCCTGTACAATGAGTAATCCTTTACCACATTAACGAGGACCATTGAGACCACATCTGCGCCACCTCACCTGGCACTGTTGTCAGCACAGAGACCTCAACACACTAATGAATTACTGTATAATTGCTCAACAATTACTGTACGACCCCGCCAAAAGCATATATGTATTCGACACGATGTTGTACAATTTTAAATATTTTATCCAGTTTTTTCTGAACAAATTTCAAACATATAATTTTTTGTGTGTGGACTTGGAGTTTTGTTTGATTGGTTCGGCACGTGACTTTACAAGTCTCTCTTGTCGACCTGAATCGCCCGTAATGAAGTCAGGAATTGATCAAAAAATTCTCACACGTTTGTCCGAGTCGAATATTTGTTATTGGTTGTGTGACCGGAATGTACATGGGTTGGAATTTGCAGACCTGGAGAACTAGGAGACCTTGGTGGCCCTGCTGTCAGTGCCTGGGGGAGGGAGGGGGGACATGGGGTCATGTCCGGTGGGTGAGGTCAAGTCCAAGGGTTGGGGGAGAGGGGGGGGGGGTTCAAGTCCAGGTCTCCTATCTTCCTTTCCGTTTTTTTTAATGTCACGGGGGGAAAAATATATATCCAGTGCAGCCACTATAACTCCATCACTGACCGCACCATGTTGTTGTTGTTGTTGTTAAAGATTCGCTACCTGGAACAAAAAGTTCCAAGTAACACGGGCTACGGTGAGCCCGTAGTTCCAGCTACAAGCAAGGTCTTATGATTGAAAGTAATCGTAAAAATATAGCTGTAACGCATTTAATATTACCACTCGATGAGAGGTCCTGGTCTTTGATGGCGAACTGGAAGCTGAGACAGGCAGGCTTCCCGTCTTCCTCTGCAGCTGAGACAGGCAGGCGGGACAGAGGGAGAAACAGACAGAATTGACGAGGGAGAAATGGATCGGACTTGCTGGGGATAAGGGGGGAGAACAAAGCTCGTTTATCATCGTAGCACAAATTGGGTTGAGTGGGGAGTGGCGGACCCATTCTCCAGGTTAGCCGGTCGGGCGTAATATAATTGAGGCCGCTTATTTTGAAGCGCCTGGGAACTTTTGGTGCCTCACAAGGCCTCGTTTTCCTCTGTTTTCTTGTGTGTGTGTTTATATCCACTCTCTCTCTCACGTGGTGTTTTTTTTTAATCTTGTTCACAAGAGGCTGTTAGTCACGGAGCGTTCCCAGGGGCGGCTGGCGGCTCAGTCACAGGGCTGCCACACCTTGTAACTGAAGACCCCCAGCTTTGTCCTGGTTCAACAGGGCCCTCAGCCTTGTCCTGGTTCAACAGGACCCCCCAGCCTTGTCCTGGTTCAACAGGACCCTCAGCCTTGTCCTGGTTCAACAGGACCCTCAACCTTGTCCTGGCTCAACAGGACCCCAGCCTTGTCCTGGTTCAACAGGGCCCTCAGCCTTGTCCTGGTTCAACAGGGCCCTCAGCCTTGTCCTGGTTCAACAGGGCCCTCAGCCTTGTCCTGGTTCAAAAGGACCCTCAGCCTTGTCCTGGTTCAAAAGGACCCCAGCCTTGTCCTGGTTCATCAGGACCCTCAGCCTTGTCCTGGCTCAACAGGACCCCCAGCCTTGTCCTGGTTCAACAGGGCCCCCAGCCTTGTCCTGGTTCAACAGGGCCCCCAGCCTTGTCCTGGTTCAACAGGGCCCTCAGCCTTGTCCTGGTTCATCAGGACCCCCAGCCTTGTCCTGGTTCAACAGGACCCCCCAGCCTTGTCCTGGTTCAACAGGACCCCCCAGCCTTGTCCTGGTTCAACAGGACCCCCCAGCCTTGTCCTGGTTCAACAGGACCCCCCAGCCTTGTCCTGGTTCAACAGGAGCCCCCAGCCTTGCCCTGGTTCAACAGGAGCCCCCAGCCTTGTCCAGGTTCAACAGGAGCCCCCAGCCTTGTCCTGGTTCAACAGGACCCCACAGCCTTGTCCTGGTTCAACAGGACCCCCCCAGCCTTGTCCTGGTTCAACAGGACCCCCCAGCCTTGTCCTGGTTCAACAGGATCCCCCAGCCTTGTCCTGGTTCAACAGGACCCCCCAGCCTTGTCCTGGTTCAACAGGACCCCCAGCCTTGTCCTGGTTCAACAGGACCCCCCAGCCTTGTCCTGGTTCAACAGGACCCCCCAGCCTTGTCCTGGTTCAACAGGACCCCCCAGCCTTGTCCTGGTTCAACAGGACCCCCAGCCTTGTCCTGGTTCAACAGGACCCCCCAGCCTTGTCCTGGTTCAACAGGACCCCCCAGCCTTGTCCTGGTTCAACAGGACCCCCCAGCCTTGTCCTGGTTCAACAGGACCCCCCAGCCTTGTCCTGGTTCAACAGGACCCCCCAGCCTTGTCCTGGTTCAACAGGACCCCCCAGCCTTGTCCTGGTTCAACAGGACCCCCCAGCCTTGTCCTGGTTCAACAGGACCCCCCAGCCTTGTCCTGGTTCAACAGGACCCCCCAGCCTTGTCCTGGTTCAACAGGACCCCCCAGCCTTGTCCTGGTTCAATAGGACCCCCCAGCCTTGTCCTGGTTCAACAGGACCCCCCAGCCTTGTCCTGGTTCAACAGGACCCCCCAGCCTTGTCCTGGTTCAACAGGACCCCCCAGCCTTAACCCCCCCCCCCTTCCATGGACCATTACATATCACGTTATCAATTCTCTGTTTATTTAAAATGTTTTTTTTATCTTGACGTGGTTCTTGCTATCATGTGTGGTTCCCGCCTCGGCTCCCAGCACACACAGCCACTCCCTGGCGGGTCTTGTCAGGTCACCAGGATCAACGTTCCCACGGCCCGGTCTCTGGATAGGCCTCTTGGTTAGTGGGTCTGGTCAACCAGGCTGTTAGACGCAGCTGCTCGCAGACTGACGTTTAAATCGCAACCTGGTTGATCAGGTATTGTCGCCTCAGGCTGTCAACGGGTTGTCAAGGATTGGCATTACTATATGTACATGCGAATTTGTGCGGTCTGCAGGCAGTAGAAGGCTAGTTGATCACGCTCTCTCCAAGACAGGTTGATCTGAGAGCGAACTGCTAGGGTGGGAAGGAAGGGTGTTGTAAAGTATAGAAAAGTTAGCATTTGCAGGCGATGAGTCACAATAACGTGGCTGAAGAATGTTGACCAGACCACACACTAGAAAGTGAAAGGACGACGACGACGTTTCGGTCCGTCCTGGACCATTCTCAAGTCAATTGTGAGAATGATCGACTTGAGAATGGTCCAGGACGGACCGAAACGTCGTCGTCCCTTCACCTTCTAGTGTGTGGTCTGGTCAACAAAGTTAGCATTGCTGGTCACAGCTGGACCAAGCTCTCACAAGTCAAGTCTGGCCTCGGGCCGGGTTTGGAGAGTAGAAGAACTCTCAGAACCCCATCAACCAGGTACAATCCAGGTACATTAATCCCCTGGGTGGTCGTGAACTACCGATGCCCATAACCACTTCACCCAAGAGAGGACTTCCGGATTTTACCGCTGGCATAATTTACTCCTATTACTGATTATCATAATCAATAAGTCTTCTCAAATTCTCTCTCGTTTTAATGTGATATTTCTCCTCTTACGGTGTTTTGGCGTTTCTGAATGTCTGTGTGTGTGTGTGTGTGTGTGTGTGTGTGTGTGTGTGTGTGCGTGTGTGCGTGTGTGCGTGTGTGCGTGTGTGCGTGTGTGCGTGTGTGCGTGTGTGCGTGTGTGCGTGTGTGCGTGTGTGCGTGTGTGCGTGTGTGCGTGTGTGTGTGTGTGTGTGTGTGCGTGTGTGTGTGTGTGTGTGTGTGTGTGTGTGTGTGTGTGTGTGTGTGTGTGTGTGTGTGTGTGTGTGTGTGTGTGTGCGCGCGTGCTTCCCTTTACCGCGGAGGCCAGTAGTGTCCAGGCTCATGCTGGAGGCTGGGTGATGCGGCACAGTCCTCGACCAGGCCTCCACCCCCAGGAAGCAGCCCGTGACAGCTGACTCCCAGGTACCTATTTTACTGCTAGGTAACAACTCTGCCCATTGTTTCTCGCTGGCGCCTGGGATCGAACCCTGGACCACAGGATCACAAGTCCAGCGTGCTTGCTGTCCGCTCGGCCGACCGGCTCCCTCATATGCATTCATGTTTGAACTTTTAATTAGTTTGCAGTTTGAGTATAAATGCCACGTTTGTATGTGTGTTGGTCTTAGTTACTTCAAGACAAGTTCTCTGGAGGAATATTATTGTCTTGCAAGATTGCAATATAGCTTTGTGTGATTGGAATTGTGCAACTCGCCAGAGGGAGCCAGTATACACCGAGATTATTTCAATTTTGAATTGAATTTCGTATATTCGTATTTTCGGTGAATAACCCGGCCGTCGTGTCCGGAGCTGTTAAGTGCGGGTAGTAAGGAGGAGTTAGTTCCCTCCTTTATTTCTTAATGTCTGGAATACATCTTTTTGGATTTCAAGACTTCTTCAAAATCATAAGAACTTCAAAATCAGAAGAACTGCTGATGACCAACAGCAGAAAGATGTGCTAGAGATAAGCACAAACTAGAGCATTTGGGCTGGACGGTAGAGCGACAGTCTCGCTTCATGCAGGTCGGCGTTCAATCCCCAACCGTCCAAATGGTCGGGCACCATTCCCCCCCCACCCCCACCCCAAATCCTTATCCTGACCCCTTCCCAGTGCTATATAGTGGTAATGACTGGGTTCTTTCCCTCTGATAGTTCCTTTCCCTGTGATTTACTCACCACGTCGATAAATAATAACATTCGGTGTCCAGCCCTCGCTCGCCTGGCCCTCTCTAACGTGGGGGTCCTGTTAAGGATCAGCCAGTTCTCTGGACCTGCCACAACGTGCAAAATATGGTGGTACTAAGACACGTGAACCCGAGCCACCCGCTTAACCCACCACACACATTGTTTTGAACTGTGTGAGCCATAATTTGGTTTCAGTAACTTTCTTGTTGTTCATTGTGGGGCCTGTGTGTGTGTGTGTGTGTGTGTGTGTGTGTGTGTGTGTGTGTGTGTGTGTGTGTGTGTGTGTGTGTGTGTGTGTGTGTGTGTGTGTGGTTAGAGGTACAGGTTGTTACGTGGTGCGTCTTGAAGTGAGATGTGCTGGAGCTGGAGGAGAGATGGTGTGAGATGTGCCAGAGATAGAGGTGATCCTGTGGTCCTGGGTTCGATCCCAGGCGCCGGCGAGAAACAATGGGCAGAGTTTCTTTCACCCTATGCCCCTGTTACCTAGCAGTAAAATAGGTACCTCGGTGTTAGTCAGCTGTCACGGGCTGCTTCCTGGGGGTGGTGGCCTGGACGAGGACCGGGCCGCAGGGACACTAAAGCCCCGAAATCATCTCAAGATAACCTCAAGATAAGAATCCTTAGGTTGTAGGGACAAATGCACCAGTTAAAGGTTGATGAGGCGGGGCCCCAAGAGCTAAAGTTCAATCTTTGCAAGCACAGTCAAGTGCGCATATATGTGTATATGCCCGCGCGCGCGCACACAAGCCATGCATAGGGTAGCAGTTAGTGTGTGTGTGTGGACAGATGGCGCTAAAAGATGGACCATTTGCCAGAGCTGTTGGTTCATAACAGGCGCTGGGCCCGCCTCCCTACCCCCCCCCCCCCCCCTCATCCCATATTAAACTCAATTATTACCGCTCAACTCCCATTCCCAGGGGCCAAGGGGCCCCTCGGCTCATACTCCCAGGGGCCCAGGGGGCCCTCGGCTCCCACTCCCATGGGGGCCAGGGGGCCCTTGGCTCCCACTCCCAGGGGGTCCTCGGCTCCCACCCCCGGCGGCCAGGGGCCCTCGGCTCATACTTCCCGGCTGCCAGGGGGCCCTCGGCTCATACTCCGCGGCGGCCAGGGGGCCCTCGGCTCATACTCCGCAGCGGCCAGAGGGCCCTCGGCTCATACTCCGTGGCGGCCAGGGGGCCCTCGGCTCAGACCCTCGGCGGCCAGGGGGCCCTCGGCTCACACCCCCGGCGGCCAGGGGGGCCCTCGGCTCACACCCCCGGCGGCCAGGGGGGGCCCTCGGCTCACACCCCCGGCGGCCAGGGGGCCCTCGGCTCGCACCCCCGGCGGCCAGGGGCCCCTCGGCTCACACCCCCGGCGGCCAGGGGGCCCTCGGCTCGCACCCCCGGCGGCCAGGGGCCCCTCGGCTCACACCCCCGGCGGCCAGAGGGCCCTCGGCTCACACCCCCGGCGGCCAGGGGGCCCTCGGCTCGCACCCCCGGCGGCCAGGGGGCCCTCGGCTCACACCTCCGGCGGCCAGAGGGCCCTCGGTTCATACTCCCGGCAACCAGGCTGTGACTCATACGTCAGGCTGCGAGCAGCCGCGTCCAACAGCCTGGTTGACCAGTCAAGCAACCAGGAGGCCTGGTCGAGGACCGGGCCGCGGGGACGTTAAGCCCCGCAATCTCCTCAAGGTAACCTCAAGGTAAGGAGACTTGGGGACTGTGGTCTGGTGTACTCCCCGGCCACGATTTATTTCCTCATTTACGCACCCACTTCCGAAACCTGTACATCTTTCCTCATCTTGGCGGCTTAGCCTGTAGTGATTAAACATTTTACGAGCTTGGAAATTTCACAGCCCGAGGTTATTACTGTTATAAACCTCGTAGTTCTTCCCAGCTCATAAACTCTTTAATGAATGTAAACAGAGGCAACCTGATTAAGGAAAGATGTACAGGTTTCGTAAGTGGTCACACATAAAAATGTTTGATCAATCCTGGTCCAGTTTTCGGATGTGTGTGACACGCCTAGGGCACGACAGTTCTGTATATCCTCAGATCACAACCCGTCCTCACTCTAGGCTGGTTAAAGCAGCGGCCGTCCTCACACTAGGCTGGTTAAAGCAGCGGCCGTCCTCACACTAGGCTGGTTAAAGCAGCGGCCGTCCTCACACCAGGCTGGTTAAAGCAGCGGCCGTCCTCACACCAGGCTGGTTAAAGCAGCGGCCGTCCTCACACTAGGCTGGTTAAAGCAGCGGCCGTCCTCCCCAGACGCATTCATCAATTTTAAAATCCTATGTATTAAAAATTGGTTTGTTCTCACATATAAATTAATATTATTATACATAAAAATTCCATTTAGGCGTAGGTTAGGTTAGGCATAGGTTAGGTTAGGTTAGGTTAGGTTAGGTGTTTAGGTCCTGTTGGCGATTATTTGTATTTGTAGTGCGTGGGTGAAGCATTTACAGCGTTGTGGTTCGAACACAAGTCGTCAGTGAAGCACTTGTTCCGGAAGTGTTCGAACGTCAGCAGTTGTGAGTCGTGTGTAAACCTTTTTTTTTTCATTTTTCGGCACCTTGTAGGAACAAGGGGGGGGGCACCTTGTAGGTACCGGGGGGCACCTTGTAGGTACCGGGGGGCACCTTGTAGGTACCGGGGGGCACCTTGTAGGTACCGGGGGGCACCTTGTAGGTACCGGGGGCCACCTTGTAGGTACCGGGGGCCACCTTGTAGGTACCGGGGGCCACCTTGTAGGTACCGGGGGCACCTTGTAGGTACCGGGGGGCACCTTGTAGGTACCGGGACCCACCTTGTAGGTACCGGGACCCACCTTGTAGGTACCGGGACCCACCTTGTAGGTACCGGGACCACCTTGTAGGTACCGGGACCCACCTTGTAGGTACCGGGGGGCACCTTGTAGGTACCGGGACCACCTTGTAGGAACCGGGACCCACCTTGTAGGAACCGGGACCCACCTTGTAGGTACCGGGACCCACCTTGTAGGTACCGGGGGCACCTTGTAGGTACCGGGGGGCACCTTGTAGGTACCGGGGGGCACCTTGTAGGTACCGGGGGGCACCTTGTAGGTACCGGGGGGCACCTTGTAGGTACCGGGACCACCTTGTAGGTACCGGGACCCACCTTGTACGTACCGGGACCCACCTTGTAGGTACCGGGACCCACCTTGTAGGTACCGGGGCCCACCTTGTAGGTACCGGGACCCACCTTGTAGGTACCGGGACCCACCTTGTAGGTACCGGGACCCACCTTGTAGGTACCGGGACCCACCTTGTAGGTACCGGGACCCACCTTGTAGGTACCGGGACCCACCTTGTAGGTACCGGGACCCACCTTGTAGGTACCGGGACCCACCTTGTAGGTACCGGGACCCACCTTGTAGGTACCGGGGCCCACCTTGTAGGTACCGGGACCCACCTTGTAGGTACCGGGACCACCTTGTAGGTACCGGGGGGCACCTTGTAGGTACCGGGACCACCTTGTAGGTACCGGGGGGCACCTTGTAGGTACCGGGACCACCTTGTAGGTACCGGGGGGCACCTTGTAGGTACCGGGACCACCTTGTAGGTACCGGGAGGCACCTTGTAGGTACCGGGACCACCTTGTAGGTACCGGGGGGCACCTTGTAGGTACCGGGACCACCTTGTAGGTACCGGGGGGCACCTTGTAGGTACCGGGGGCCACCTTGTAGGTACCGGGACCACCTTGTAGGTACCGGGACCACCTTGTAGGTACCGGGGGGCACCTTGTAGGTACCGGGACCACCTTGTAGGTACCGGGGGGCACCTTGTAGGTACCGGGACCACCTTGTAGGTACCGGGGGGCACCTTGTAGGTACCGGGGGCCACCTTGTAGGTACCGGGGGGCACCTTGTAGGTACCGGGACCCACCTTGTAGGTACCGGGACCACCTTGTAGGTACCGGGACCCACCTTGTAGGTACCGGGACCAAACTAACAAACAGATCTATTAATATTTAGTCATTAAGTGGTGGTGTTCACGCAATGGAAGCATTCCGGTTTGACAAGGATGGCCTCTTCCCACGGCACGCCCACCGCTCGCCCACGGCCACCACACGGCCACCACACGCCCACCGCTCGCCCACGGCCACCACACGCCCACCGCTCGCCCACGGCCACCACACGCCCACGCCCGCCATCTCCGATGACCACTTGTGCTGGCAGCCCCAAGAGTGTGTTGGTGAAGTAGAGAAGGTGAGCGGCACACACTAACGCGCCTGGTACAGTCTTGGAGACACCAGCTTCCCCTCCTTGGAGACACTCGCAGGAAGTGTAAGTCACTACCCTACACACTTGATGCGAATTGAATTTACAACAAACACGGGTGTACTCACCAAATTGTGCTTGCAGGGGTTGAGCTCTGGCTCTTTAGTCCCGCCTCTCTACCGTCAATCAACATGAAAAGGTGCCTCCTTTTCCCCCGGAAAGTATCATGATACGTGACACTCGCTCTTGACACATGGTACCGGCAGTGTCACGACCACTTGCCGTGGTCGTGGCACCCTGACGAGAGGTGCCACACTAGGACACAATTTTCTGGTGTGCCCCAGATGCTGTCTGGTGTCTGAGGGGGCGTGGTGAGGGGGCGTGGGGAGGGGGCGTGGGGAGGGGGCGTGGGGAGGGGGCGTGGTGAGGGGGCGTGGGGAGGGGGGGGGGATTGGACCTCGGGGCGCTCATTTATTTTCTTATTTTTTTCTTATTTGTCAAGAGATCTTCACCTCGTCTGGAAAGGTCAGAGTGGTTTTGGGTACTTGATGTGATTGGGGAAGGGGGGGAGGGGGAAAGAGGGGGGGGGGGAGGCACCAGGTCAGGTCACCCCTGGAGGAGGGGGGGGGCACCAGGTCAGGTCACCCCTGGTATGATAATGGCACGACCCAGGTGTTTCTTGCTGAAGACGCTCGTAATCTCAGGCAGTTGTAACAGCTTAACTACAGAGGTGTTCAGACAGTGGCTGGCAGGCTTACCTTAACCACCTTGAAGACTAGAGGTGCCATAGGCACAATCAGAGAACACTGTATAAACATCAGAGGTCCGCGGTTGTTCAACGTCCTCCCAGCGACTATAAGAAATATTGCCGGAACAACCGTGGACATCTTCAAGAGGAAACTGGACTGTTTTCTAAGAGAAGTTCCGGATCAGCCGGGCTGTGGTGGGTATGTGGGCCTGCGGGCCGCTCCAAGCAACAGCCTGGTGGACCAAACTCTCACAAGTCAAGCCTGGCCTCGGGCCGGGCTTGGGGAGTAGAAGAACTCCCAGAACCCCATCAACCAGGTATCAACCAGGTACCACCAAGCAGGTTGAGACAACCACTCCCAGGGGCAGCCAGTTCTCGCCACCGTTCCCAACGTCAAGAAACTGTCGTGCTAAAGTGCCCTATCCTAACCTAGCACAGGACCCACAAACAGAAAACGGGACATTATGTTCAATTTCGCGAGCCGCTTCCATTTTCTAGTACGACAGTTTTTGCTCTTAGGGAGCCGGTCGGCCGAGCGGACAGCACACTGGACTTGTGATCCTGTGGTCCCGGGTTCGATCCCAAGCGCCAGCGAGAAACAATGGGCAGAGTTTCTTTCCCCCTATGCCCCTGTTACCTAGCAGTAAAATAGGTACCTGGGTGTTAGTCAGCTGTCACGGGCTGCTTCCTGGGGGGTGGAGGCCTGGTCGAGGACCGGGCCGCAGGGACACTAAAGCCCCGAAATCATCTCAAGATAACCTCAAGGTAGCGGCTCACTATTATCCACTTTTCTAACCGTTGGTTGGTTAGGTTAGGGCAACTCGTCATCCTAATAGAGCGTCGTATTTTGACGTATAGTCTACCAAAGAGCAAAAATCGTCGTACTAGAAAACGGAAGCGGCTGGCGAAATTGACGCACTATCCCGTTTTCTGTTTTAGGTCCTCTGGTAGGTTAGGATAAGGGCACTTTAGTACGACAGGTTCTTGACGTTGGGAAACCTTAGGAGGACTGGCAGGTTAGGTGGGTGGGTTGGGTTCGTCCGTTTATGGTTAGGTTAGCACTTCGTATTTTGAACGTTCTAGCAAATCAAGACGAACGGGCTGTGTTGTATCTTGAGGTTATCTTGAGATGATTTCGGGGCTTAGCGTGCCCGCGGCCCGGTCCTTGACCAGGCCTCCTTACTGTTGCAGACCCCCCAGGAAGCAGCCCGTAGCAGCTGACTAACTCCCAGGTACCTATTCACTGCTAGGTAACAGGAGCATCAGTGTGAAAGAAACATTTTGCCCAATTGTCTCCGCCTCCACCGGGGATCGAATCCGAAACCTCAGGACTACGAATCCGAAGCGCTGTCCACCCAGCTGTCAGGCGCTGTTGTTATCTTGAGAGGATTTCGGGGCTTTAGTGTCCCCGAGGCCCGGTCCTCGACCAGGCCTCCACCCCCAGGAAGCAGCCCGTGACAGCTGACTAACATCCAGGTATCTACTTTACTGCTAGGTAACAGGGGCACAGGGTGAAAGAAACTCTGCCCATTGTTTCTCGCCGGCGCCTGGGATCGAACCCGGGACCACAGGATCACAAGTTCAGCGTGCTGTCCGCTCGGCCGACCGGCTCCCCCCTCTCCGGCTTGTATGCTAAGCTTTGGAATGTTTCATTTACTGTTAAATTGATTGAAATAATTTTTTTTATTTTTTTTATTATTAATATATTAGGTACATGTGCATTTGTTCAGCTACTCTAGACTATATGAAGGGGAGTACAGTGTGTGTCAAAAAGCTAGCTACGTGATGCTAAAAATCCCCATCACACAGGATGATTAGTCATACAGAGGCATGATGAGGTCTGATAAAGACCTTTTGTGCCCCTCTGTGATGCTTTTGCGCTACCGCTCACAGGTTGAGTATGGGGTGCACAATAAACTAGAAGCCTTCGGCGGCAACAATCAAAAATCAATCAACAGAGGCATGTGATCAGTAGCCTACACTGGCAGACTCTGGCTGCATTATGAGGATATCTTCAAGAACACGAGAGTGAATAAAGTAATTGCCAAGCTCCAGGTACCTCATGCCAACGGGTCTGAATTGTTAGTTGTTGTTGTTAAAGATTCGCTACCCGGAACAAAGCTCCAAGCAGCACGGGCTACGGTGAGCCCGCAACTTGATGAATAGTTAGGCGTCCGTAGGCTCGTTGGCTTCTCATAAACTCTGCAGTCTACGTTATGGCAGCCGTTCCCACGCTGCGAAAAACGTCCAATTAGTATTTTTCCCGTACATCAGCTTACGAACCTTCACGAGCCCGTCCGACCTAACGAGGCGCCATGATCATTACACTAGAAAGAATATGATAAATCTGTATGCTCGTTTACCAAGCCTACTTAGCGTATACAGCTGTACAATGCACGAGGCCGGGTTGTATTACGGCTGTATGTGATGTAATCTAGCGTAGATATGAAGTGCACACGGCGCAAAAGTTGCTGTTAGAAGGCTGGTTTTGTGCCTTAATGGATGTAATTTAATTACACACAGAGATCACACTAACGTGATGCATCAAATGAACAAATTCACAAGGGCCGTGACGAGGATAATCCAGTAAGTTCAATAGAACTTCGGTTTCAACTCTTTTTTTTTTGTTTAACCCTGTCGTAGCTCAGTCGATTAAGGCAGTGTCTGGGATGCTCCCGGAAGCAGGTTCGAATCCTCGTCACGGCCCTTGTGGATTTGTTCATTTGAAGTAATTGAACATGGCCACAATGCTGTCATTTAAATAATGCAGATCCTTAAGAGGCTCCGAAAAAATATATAACTGGATGATTTGCACACTGTACTCATCTAGTTGTGCTTGCGGGGGTTGAGCTCTGGCTCTTTGGTCCCGCCTCTCAACTGTCAATCAACAGGTGTACAGGTTCCTGAGCCTACTGGGCTCTATCATATCTACACTTGAAACTGTGTATGGAGTCAGCCTCCACCACATCACTGCCTAGTGCATTCCATCTGTTAACTACTCTGACACTGAAAAATTTCTTTCTAACGTCCCTGTGGCTCATTTGGGTACTCCGTCTCCACCTGTGTCCCCATTTTCGCGTACCACCCGTGTTAAACAGTTTATCCTTATCAACCCTGTCAATTCCTCTTGAGATTTTTATAGGTCGTGATCATGTCTCCCCTTACTCTTCTGTCTTCCAGTGTCGTGAGGTGCATCTCATGTAACCTTTCCTCGTAACTCATGCCTCTTAATTCTGGGACTAGCCTAGTGGCATATCTCTGAACTTTTTCCAGCTTCGTCTTGTGCTTGACAAGGTACGGGCTCCATGCTGGAGCCGCATACTCCAGGATTGGTCTTACATATGTGGTGTACAAGATCTGAATGATTCCTTACACAGGTTCCTGAAGGCTGTTCTGATGTTAGCCAGCCTCGCATATGCCGCAGATGTTATTCTTTTTATGTGGGCTTCAGGAGACAGGTTTGGTGTGATATCAACTCCTAGATCTTTTTCCCTGTCCGTTTCATGAAGCACTTCATCTCCTATTCTGTATCCTGTGTCTGGCCTCCTATTTCCACCGCCTAGTTTCATTACCGTGCATTTACTCGGGTTGGTCCTCCTCTTCATTTTTGCATCATCGGCAAACATTGAGAGAAACGATTCTATACCCTCTGGGAGATCGTTTACATATATCAGAAACAGTATGGGTCCCAGGAATGAACCCTGCAGGACTCAACTGGTGACGTTCCGCCAATCTGAGGCCTCACCCCTCACAGTGACTCGCTGTCTTCTGTTGCTTAGGTACTCCCTTATCCAACGGAGTACCTTCACTTTCACTCCTGCCTGCATTTCCAACTTTTTCACTAGCCTCTTGTGTGGTACTGTATCAAAGGCTTTCTGACAATCCAAAAATATGCAGTCTGCCCACCCTTCTCTTTCTTGCCTGATTTTTGTTGCCTGGTCGTAGAATTCAATTAATCCTGTGATTCAGGATTTACTTTCCCTGAACCCATGTTGATGCTGTGTTACAAAGTTTTTTCGCTCCAGATGTTCCACTAGCTTTTTTTCGCACAATCTTCTCCATCAGCTTGCATGGTATGCAGGTTAGGGACACTGGCCTGTAGTTCAGTGCCTCCTGTCTATACCCCTTCTTGTATATTGGGACTACATTGGCCGTCTTCCAAATTTTTTACAGTTCACCTGTTACCAGTGATTTGTTATACACTATGGAGAATGGCAGGCACAGTGCTTCTGCTCCTTCCTTTAGTATCCAAGGGGAGATTCCATCTGGGCCTATAGCCTTTGTCACATCCAACTCTAGCAAAAGCTTCCTTACTTCCCCGCTGGTAATCTCAAACTCTTCTAGTGGTTCCTGGTTAACTATTATCTCTCTTATCTCTGGAACTTCCCCTTGCTCTAATGTGAAGACCTCCTGAAATTGCGCAACACTAACGTAATTTGTTTTAAAAGGTAGTGGGCACTACACGAGCTCCGCACAAGGAGGAAAAGGTTTGTGAATTGAGCAGGACTTGTGTTGAGGTCTTACGCCCACACCTCGGGGGGTGCTTAGTGGACTTAAGAAAAAGGGGTAGCTACTTTCAAGACCCCTATAGTGGACTCTGGTCTACTGGGACACTTATAGTCACTAATGATGCTAGTGGACCATGACAACACTTCAGAGATTATGTGGGGGGGGGGGGGTGATGGAGAAGCAAGAGGGGGGTGATGGGGGGGGGGTGGGGAGACATTCGGGGGGATGATGGGGGGTGGGGGGTTGGTGGGGGGGTAGATGGACCTCCATCTGAAGGAGGAGTGATGGCTCATCATTATTTTGCTGGTGTTCCCTCGATGACGCTCTCACAGCACCATCAACTTTCAACTTTTTTTCCACAGGGTTTTGATGGGGAGAGTTTGTGGGGGAGTGTGGGGTGTGGGTCCCAGTGTGTGTGGGAGTGTGGGGTGTGGGTCCCAGTGTGTGTGGGGGAGTGTGGGGTGTGGGTCCCAGTGTGTGGGGGAGTGTGGGGTGTGGGTCCCAGTGTGTGGGGGAGTGTGGGGTGTGGGTCCCAGTGTGTGGGGGGGGAGTGTGGGGTGTGGGTCCCAGTGTGTGGGGGAGTGTGGGGTGTGGGTCCCAGTGTGTGGGGGAGTGTGGGGTGTGGGTCCCAGTGTGTGGGGGAGTGTGGGGTGTGGGTCCCAGTGTGTGGGGGAGTGTGGGGTGTGGGTCCCAGTGTGTGGGGGAGTGTGGGGTGTGGGTCCCAGTGTGTGTGGGGGAGTGTGGGGTGTGGGTCACAGTGTGTGGGGGAGTGTGGGGTGTGGGTCCCAGTGTGTGTGGGGGAGTGTGGGGTGTGGGTCCCAGTGTGTGGGGGAGTGTGGGGTGTGGGTCACAGTGTGTGGGGGAGTGTGGGGTGTGGGTCCCAGTGTGTGGGGGAGTGTGGGGTGTGGGTCCCAGTGTGTGTGGGGGAGTGTGGGGTGTGGGTCCCAGTGTGTGTGGGAGTGTGGGGTGTGGGTCCCAGTGTGTGTGGGGGAGTGTAGGGTGTGGGTCCCAGTGTGTGGGGGAGTGTGGGGTGTGGGTCCCAGTGTGTGGGGGAGTGTGGGGTGTGGGTCCCAGTGTGTGGGGGAGTGTGGGGTGTGGGTCCCAGTGTGTGTGGGGGAGTGTAGGGTGTGGGTCCCAGTGTGTGGGGGAGTGTGGGGTGTGGGTCCCAGTGTGTGGGGGAGTGTGGGGTGTGGGGGAGAATGCGTGCAGCTCGGGTGGTAATGAGATCAGAACAACAGTGACGAGGCTCCCTGGCTGGCTGGCTCCCTGACTGGCTCCCTGGCTGGCTCCCTCCCTTCTCTGTGCCTCTTCATTTTACTACATAAAGTTTTTTAATTTTGGCGTGAAGGGCGAGTTTATCAGGCAGCGTCGCTGCCACCGAGTGAACACACCGCCATAGCAGCGTGTACAACACCCCCCAATAGGAACAAAACCCGCTGGGTTGTTCGTCCTGTCTCTTGCACCCAGACACGGCTGGGTCTTGTTAAAGTTGGGGAGATATGCAAAGTGTTGTTCATTGCTTTTGTAAGAAGATAAGAATAAAGGTAACTACAGAAGGGCTATTGGCCCATACGATGCAGCTCCTATTTATAACCACCCAATGTGATGCATTTATGGATTTTAAGGTTATCATTGTTGTTATCTTTAGTTTATACTGGACAAAATGTAATATTTTGTATTTTGCCAATATACACTTGTGATGCGTTTTGCAAGATTGATGTAGATTACTGCTACAGATGGATTGGTCAACCAGGTTGTTGGATGCGAGCAGCCGCGTTCGATGCCTGGTTGACCATTCCAGCAACGAGGAGGCCTGGTCGACGACCGGGCCGCGGGGTTGCTAAGTCCCGAAATCATCTCAAGGTAACCTCAAGGCAAGGTAGACCGTTGGGCACCCAGGGAAGACGGCCTCATCTGAACCCGGACTCATGATACGCCTGCCCAACCACTTGGGCTGGACGGTAGAGCGACGGTCTCGCTTCATGCAGGTCGGCGTTCAATCCCCGACCGTCTAAGTGGTTGGGCACCATTCCTTTCCCTCCGTCCTATCCCAAGTCCTTATCCTGACTCCTTCCAAGTGCTATATAGCCGCAATGGCTTGGCGCTCACTCCTGATAGTTCCATTCCCTTCCTCATTCGCCTGATACTCCTTCACCTGATACTGGACCCGTGGAGACGCTCGCCCACATAACATAAAGGCAGTAACAACGCCGCCTTAATGTACCTCCGCGGCTCCTCTAATGCAACCACCTCCTAGACATGTTTATTTGTAGCAAGAAATCCACTTTTAGTGCTTCGGGCACAAGTTTGTGATGGGGCGAGGCGCGTCCTTGGGTACACGGAGCACAGGCCGGCCAGACACGAGGCCAGTGATGCTGCTACTATATGATAACCTGTTGATAGCGAGAGTTCTTCCACTCCTGCGGCCTTCCCTGACTGGTCTGTGAGGCAGTTTGTCATCGTAGCCCCGAAGACACGTTATAACCTGTCTTCGTAACACACGAAGACAGGTTACCATACAGTAGCAGCATCACTGGCCTCGTGCGGTAATCCCAGCAGAGACTCGTAAGAAACAACTTTATCGTGCTTGTGGGATACACATTTCAGTACTTGAACTGTTGTCGAAGTGGGGAAATGGTCAGGTGCGGAGTTTGTAGCGAGTACAGCCGCTGCTGACGTTCAAACGTCACCTTGTCAACGGATTAATTAAGCTGGAGAAAATGGAGTATGGTGTTAGAGATGACACACGCTAAGCCATTCACCCTCGTGTCTTCACCCTCTAGACTTTCCTGTGTGTAAAGCGGCTGCTTGTTGAATTTTCCAGCGTTATAAGACAATCTAGAACATTTTCCTCGTGTTTTCACAAGTTAGTGTATGAATGAGTGTATGAATTACCGCGTAACGTGGTGGAGGTGGGGTCCCTCGATTGTTTCAAGCGCGGGTTGGACATGTATATGAGTGGGATTGGGTGGTTAATAGATAGGAGCTGCCTCGTATGGGCCAATAGGCCTTCTGCAGTTGCCTTTGTTCTTATGTTCTTATGAACACTTGGTAGCTCGGCTCTTGGTCTGGTGTACAGTGTTGTGTGAACCTGCTGGTAAACTCATGGCATCTGACACACCGGCCCCCCCCCCACACACAACCAGTCCCCGTTCATACATACACACACACAACCAGTCCCACACGCCGCCCATCTAGCCTCATACAGCTAGCCAAGAGCGCTCGCATGTGGAGCGGACCGGCACCTTTGTCGACAGTGGGGCCAGCTAGCAGGAGGTTATCTTGAGGTTATCTTGAGATGATTTCGGGAGGAGACAACATGCAGAATGGATCTGGAGGCGAATGTTGCTAAACCTTGAACCTGGAGCGAGATAGCGTGTCCCCGGAACGGGGCGCTTATTCCAGCAAGTGTTATCACACAGCCTCGAACGCTCGTCCCAGGCTGCGTTGTGTTGCTTCTGGCTACAGTGGAGCTCGTGAAGGGTCTAAATTTACGTTTTGCCTCGAGGAGCGAGTTTATTGGGGAGTGGTTTAGCCTGTGAGTGAACTTGCCGCCTATCCTACCTATCCTATTCTTCCGCCAATAGGATACCAACACCTCCCCCCCCCCCCCCCTCCATAGGAAGAAAACCCGCTGGTTACAGATGCACAATCGGGTCAGGAACTGAACCCTCTAGTTCGTTTAACTAAGCAAATAACAATTTTTTGACGCTAGTTACAATCATTAATGCCATATATATACATGTGTATATCTTTATATATACATGTATACACACATTCTAATATACAATCAATTACACAAATAATCTTTTGTATAACAAGTGATTCAACAAGAGGCTCACAACAGTCACTATACAAGGCACTTTACATCTATGGTGAGTCACAGTTACTAGTCTTGCTCCACACCCAGCCAACTGGGCGGCAGCTTTAGTCATGTGCTCCACACCCACCCAACTGGGCGGCAGCTTTACAGTCATGTGCTCCACACCCACCCAACTGGGCGGCAGCTTTACAGTCATGTGCTCCACACCCACCCAACTGGGCGGCAGCTTTACAGTCATGTGCTCCACACCCACCCAACTGGGCGGCAGCTTTACAGTCATGTGCTCCACACCCACCCAACTGGGCGGCAGCTTTACAGTCATGTGCTCCACACCCACCCAACTGGGCGGCAGCTTTACAGTCATGTGCTCCACACCCACCCAACTGGGCGGCAGCTTTACAGTCATGTGCTCCACACCCACCCAACTGGGCGGCAGCTTTACAGTCATGTGCTCCACACCCACCCAACTGGGCGGCAGCTTTACAGTCATGTGCTCCACACTCAGCCAACTGGGCGGCAGCTTTGCAGTCATGTGCTGCACACCCACCCAACTGGGCGGCAGCTTTGCAGTCATGTGCTCCACACCCACCCAACTGGGCGGCAGCTTTGCAGTCATGTGCTCCACACCCACCCAACTGGGCGGCAGCTTTACAGTCATGTGCTCCACACCCACCCAACTGGGCGGCAGCTTTGCAGTCATGTGCTCCACACCCACCCAACTGGGCGGCAGCTTTACAGTCATGTGCTCCACACCCACCCAACTGGGCGGCAGCTTTACAGTCATGTGCTCCACACCCACCCAACTGGGCGGCAGCTTTACAGTCATGTGCTCCACACCCACCCAACTGGGCGGCAGCTTTGCAGTCATGTGCTCCACACACAAAACCCGCTGGGTCGTTCATCCTGTCACTTGTAATTAGACGCAGCCGGGACTTGCTTAAACTGTCTCAAGTGAACAGTTTATTAAACAAGAAGATTAACATTGACCAACCTCCAAAACTTAGATTGTGTTGTGGGGGCGAGTTGGAGGAATCTTTTTAGAACATAAGAATTATTGGAACCGTAGAAAACCCACCGTCCCCTGTCTCCCCCCCCCCCCCACGCACGCGCACGCACGCGCACGCACGCACGCACACACACACACACACACACACACACACACACACACACACACACACACACACACACACACACACACACACACACACGCACGCACGCACACGAGGCTGAGACTGTTGACTTCCACCCAAACTCACTCACTCATTGCGGAGAGCGTATTTGGCTTCGAAAATAGTCTCTCTACTTTTTTATCGCAATCCGGATATATAGCCTCTAGTGTATATGCTTTTGTTTCCCTTTTGAAAATCATAAATTATACAATTGATGAGAAAATACCGTGGCCATACAACGGTATCGAACTCGGGTCCCTGGACTCTCTCCAGGCACATGCACAACCTACTGAATACACTTCCGATACCTGAAGTGGGCTGCTCCATCAAGTTTTACCACCAGTTGACTCACAGTTCTGATTTTTATACCGCAAAAATAATAAAAAATTGTGGAGGAAGAAAAATGGCAAGAACTGCTTGTAGTGTTTAAAGGGAAGCATTTGATGGAGAGTTCCGTGGCCACTGGTTCGATACCCAGAGGCCGGTGTGTCCGGACACTGGTCTCCGCCGCCACACGGGTCCGGAGACAGGTGTGTCCGGACACTGGTCTCCGCTGCCGCACGGGTCCGGAGGCTGGTGTGTCCGGACACTTGTCTCCGCCGCCACACGGACACTGCCGTGCTCTTGATGGGGAGATATACATTTTAAACTCACTAAATACACTCAAGCCATCGGCCCTTGCGTGTATTTAGTGAATTTTAAATGCATTAACACTTGTATTTATTAACACGCTGGATGTAAATATGGTCAATCAGGTCTGGAGCATACGATAAGATTGAACATGCAGAATATAACCTGTGAAGAGTAAACGTGCCATGGGCATAATCAGAGAACTTTGTGTGAACATCACAGATTGATTGATTGATGAAGATTAAGCCACCCAAGAGGTGTCACGGGCATGAATAGCCCGTAAGTGGTGGCCCTTTTGAGCCATCACCAGTATCAATAGATGATACTGGAGATCTGTGGAGGTGCGACTGCACCCTGCGTGACGGGAGATGTCTCCCGGACCAAATGGTGACCAGATGGTGTGAACATCACAGGTCCACGGCTGTTCAACCAACCCGTCCTCTTAAAAATAACGTCACTTTTGGCTGGTATGCGCGCTATGGCCAAAAGTGGACGTAATTTGAAATGAAATCGACTCGCAAAAGTGACGTACTGTCCCGTTTTCTGTTTGAGTCGACACTCTCAGCAAGTATAAGAAATATTGCCGGAACAAAATTGGACGTCTTCAAGAGAAAGCTAGATAGCTTTCTGGCAAGACGTGCCGGACCAACCGAGCTGTGGTGGGTATGTGGGTCTACGGGCCGCTCCAAGCAACAGCCTGTTGGACCAAGCTCTCACAAGTCAAGCCCGGGCTTGGGGAGTAGAAGAACTTCAAGAACGCAATCCAGGTACAATCAAGAATTTACGAAGAACTTGTGCTCACTTATGAGATCGGCGCATCTTGACCCGATTATGGACGCTAACTATCTTCGAAGCGCGTCGTCCTCATCCCAATGTTTTCATTGTTCTTGGACGTTGTCTTAGCTTACGACCTAGCAAACTGTTTAGTAAATACTGTGTAGGCTGCCATGATCGGTATCAGAGGTAAAGATATAAGTGAACACCAAAATTCATTGAGAATCCTGACCCGGACGTCCCATTGTGTCCTCCAGTATCCAAGTGCCTTAGACTCCACAGAAGGCTGGAGTTCTAATGCACTCCAGCCTTCCGCCTCATTATAAAATTCTAATGAATTTTATAGGGAGGGAGGGAGTACCACCTCTGGCTGGAAGAAGGGCACCCTTAGCTTCGGTGGAAATCACACACAACGCATTAGAGGGAATGTTTAGGTCCCCCTTCAATACAGTTTGTGTTTTTCTCCTACCACCCCTTCCTTTTGTCTTTTTTGTGCTTTATCAAAGATTTACAGGTTTCAAGATAAACATTGGTTGAACAATGGGATTTAAAGGTTATGGATCTCTTGGAGCTCCTCCGCTTCCGGACAGGAACCGAGGATGCAGCAGGCATTACCCCTCTGGATCGCCACACTGAGGCGCTGAAACAGGAAACTGGCAGCCCTTGTGTGTCTGATGTCAGTGGGCTTGGAACCCAATTCTTTGAGGAATCCCAAGGCACTCTTGCCCCAGGGGCCATGCGTCTCAGACGCTATGGGAACAACGGTGTATTCCAGACGCCTGTATTTGATTGATTTTACTGTTTCCCTGTGGTTGGCCGCCCCACCTGCTTGATCAGCACCGAAGCGTATGTAGGTGTCAGTCCGGGTGGCTACACACGTGTAGTCCCACACACCAGCTGTCTGCCCCTCTTCCAGTGATATATTGTGATGCTGTCTGGGCGAAGTGCGGGGTCATCCGGGTTTTGGTCCCTAGGATGCGAGGCTCTCTCTCCACTGGGCATTGAGCTGAGACGAGGCTCCTCTTGATGATGTCATTGACCTCGTTGTGTCTTGCATGACAGCCCTTTGTGCTTCCGCAGTGCAACCCGTGCAGTCCGTATTGGTCTGCTTCCACCCTGTTGCAAATACACTTGTATTCAGTGTGAATTGGGGCACCAAGGCGGAGGGCCACTGCTACATGAAGGGATTCTGGATCTAGACGCGTGCCCATTGCTGACATGGGTACTATATATGTGTGTGTGTGTGTTAATATTGTTACACACACACACACACACACACACACACACACACACACACACACACACACACACACACACACACACACACATATAATAAATATTATAAAAAAAATATTTTTCTGGCCAGCATTTGTAGCTAAGTATGTGGTATGAAGTGTACTATGCATCGACAACCTATTTAAAAGATAATGTTGAGCTGTAGCTCTCGGGACGAGAAGTGAGCCACACAAGCAGCTCTCCCAGCTGCTGAGACAGTTCCAGAGTTAATGGACTTATTTATGAGATTTCTTAATTGTCCCCTGAGCTCTTCCGAAGTCTTTGAGGACTAAAGAAATATTTCATTAGTGCTCGTTGACTTGTTTGGTTTTCATTTGTGCATTTGTTTGATAACCTCATTTGTTTCCTTTGTGAAGACTTTGTGAAGTAGATTCTTAGAAGTTGCTCTTCCATTATCAGTTAAATGACTCTTAAGACTGGAATGTAGTGGTCCGATATTTGTCCGGACAGTTCTGGAAAATCATTAAGATCTGGCTGGCTTCTCCAGACTGCCTTCTCTCACAGCCTCATCGTCTCATGCCTTCCCGCCCCCCCTGCCCCCCCCCCCTCCTTTCCCCACCCCTGCCTTCCCGCCCCCCCCCTGCCTTCCCGCCCCCCCCCTGCCTTCCCGCCCCCCCCTGCCTTCCCCCCCCCTGCCTTCCCGCCCCCCCCTGCCTTCCCACCCACCCCCTGTCTTCCCCCCCCTATCTTTTCGCCCCCCCCCTACCTCGCCGCCCCCTACCCCCTCCTCCCCGTCCACCCCCAACCATTCCGGTGTGCTTTAATAATAGGTGTAATAGTGTGTTGTGGGGCTGGCATAGGGCCCCGGGGTGTTCCATATCTAGCGGCCATCTCCTCCTCTTAGCTACCCACGTGGTGACGCCCCCGTCTTCCCTAGGGTAACCTGTCCACTTCTTGTCTCTTGCAGTAAATAGGTTACCCGGCTGTGTCCGGGTAACACGCCCTCTCCCCCTTTCCCCTCCTATTTTCTCAATCTTCGTCCTCCCCTTCCTCTCTCACGTCTCTTCGGCTATTCCCCCCCCCTCTTTCCTCCCCCCCCCCTCTTTCCTCCCCCCCCTCTTTTGTCTTGTCCCCTTCTCCCTCTATTTCCAACTTCTCCACCCGTCTTCTCCACCTTTTTCACCTTCCATTTCTCTAACATGTCCCCTCACCCCCTATTTCCTTCCCTCTCACCCAACATTCCCCTCCTCCCCTCGTGTCCCCTCTCCCTCCCTCCCTTTCCTCCCCCTCTCAACCAATCTCGACTGAAAAAACTGTACAGGAAACAAATCCCATATTTCAGACTGTGAAAATAGCAGGGTGGCAGTCCGGCCGACCTCGACTGGCCTATGACACTCCCATTTCCCGCACGTGTCATCTTGGAAAGCTGGGCGAGGCTAGCTTCAATATTTTGGCCTGTTTTACCCATACAGATTGGCCGACCGGCCGCTACGATGCGCTCCGTTCGTCGTCTGAGTTACGGTGTTGATTGTTGTAGGCTATTGAACGATAGCCGTTCATGTTGTTGTTTTTAGATTTAGCTACTCAGAACGAAGTGTCCATGTAGCACGGGCTATGGTGAGCCCGTAGCCGTTCAGTATTTTTAGCCTCGGGCATAAATGCGCACATGTATATATATATATAGAGAGAGAGAGCGTGAGCTGAACTTTTACTTCGCGGGGAAACAAACTTCATTGTGAAGTTGTCAGTTGGAACTGATGAAGGGTATTGGTAACGTTGTTCACAGTGAATGTTAGTGGTGGTGAAGGGTGAGTCCGCTCACCCACGCTCCCTCACACTCACTCACCCCCCCCCCCCCCCTCACTCCACTCACCCCCCCCCCCCGGCGCATTCCCAAACACCCTATTCCGTTGATTAAAATTTGAATCGTTAGCGACTGTCGTTATTAAGACGATAAAATGCCTCCGGGCTGTCGCGGGTTGCAATCCCTGTATCGAATTTCCATTTTAAGTAGACACTAGATTTGTGGATGGGGGTGGTGGTGGTTGGGGGGGGGGTTGTTGGTGGAGGGGGCGGTGGTGGTTGTTGGTGGGGGGGTTGTTGTTGGAAGGGGGCGGTTGTTGTGGATGGTGGTGGAGGGGGCGGTGGTGGTGGTGGTAGGGGGTTGTTGTTGTTGGAAGGGGGCGGTGGGGGGGGGGGTTGTTGTGGATGGTGGTGGAGGGGGCGGTGGTTGTGGGGGGGGGGGTGGATGGTGGGGGGGGGGGGGGTTGAGCGACGGTGGGTGGGAGGAGACCTATGCCATGAATGTTGGGTTGAGTCCCCCCCCCGCCCCGTCTCCGCCCCGTCTCCGCCCCGTCTGCTCGGACGGAAAGCAGAGAGCACATAACCTCAGTTTTTAGTCACCTGGTGTACGGTGTTCGTTGATGATGACTGGATAATTCCATTTTGTGTGTAATAGGACGGGTTAAACCTGGCGGGAAGACCGGTCTCTCGCGCAGCAACCTGCTGGCTCAGCTCTAGTCTAGTGAAGGTTAGGTTTGACCACGCCCACGCCCTAAAGAAATAATTGATATATATATATATATATATATATATATATATATATATATATATATATATATATATATTGTGTGTGTTAGTAACAGTAGACTAAATATGACCTGTGTTCTCCGTACAGAGTCACTGACACGTGGATATATTAGTTGTACTGGCTTGGCGCTTTCCCCTGATACTCCCTCCCCTTCCTTCCTCCCTCCCTCCCTTCCTTCCTTCCTTCCTTCCTTCCTTCCTCCCTCCCTCCCTTCCTTCCTTCCTTCCTTCCTCCCTCCCTCCCTTCCTTCCTTCCTTCCTTCCTTCCTCCCTCCCTTCCTTCCTTCCTTCCTTCCTTCCTTCCTTCCTTCCTTCCTTCCTTCCTTCCTTCCTTCCTTCCTTCTTCTTTCTTCCCAGTTCTCCAATTGCTGAAATGGTCATCGGCCAGGGACAGTTTTGTGTTTGGAGAACGCTTTGAAATCTGGAGTTGGTGCCTAACAAGCCGATGAGCAGTTGGGAGAGCAGGCGAGTCACCCCTTCAAAGCCGCACTTTCTTTGCTCTCGAAAACACACTCTTTTCCCCTTTTTAGTTTGTCAGCGAGGAACTACTCTGTCAAGATCGTATCGGTGGAGTGGTCTTGTTGGTGAAAATATTCTAACTGTTCCTCTACTGTGATGCTACAGTTTCCAAGATTTATTAAGTACTTCGCTCCTTTTGCTTATTGGAGCGAAAGATATAGTAGGAAGTGAAGAATAGACCCCAGTGAAAAGTAGAGGATAGGTACAGTTAGAGAACACTGAACATCAGACGTCCACGGCGACCTGGATTATCCCTGGATCTAGTTCTGTGAGTTCTTCTACTCTCCCAGACGCGGCCGGGGGCAGGCTTGACTTGAGAGAGAGAGCTTGGTCCAACAGGCTGTTGCTTGCAGCGCCTGTTCAATATTCTCCCACAAAACATAAGCCATATTGACGGTGCAATTCTGGATGTGTTCAAGAGAAAATTAGACAGGTTCTTGCAAGATATGCCAGACTAAGGAGGTTGTAGTGGATGTAAGGGCTTGCGGGGGTCGTTGTAAACAGCAGCCTGTTAAAAAACGCAGGTGGCGCAGTGGTAACACACTCGTTCTGCGCTTCGCGAGCGGGTTCGTAACCTGTCCGAGGAGGATTGACTGTGCACCAATCCTTAATTCGACCTGGTTGTTAAACAATTAGCGGGTCGTATTCCATGGAAACTAGTGGGTAAATCACACCATTAGCTATGGGAATGCGAAAAAAAACCTCTTGGCTTGCTAATGGGATTCAGCCGTTGCCTCTTGCTGTACCCAATGTTTAAGAAAAAAGTTAAATGAAGTTATCCCACTGTAAGCCTTGCTTTATAGGCCTGGCTCTATAGGCCTGGTTCTATAGGCCTGGCTTGGGGAGCATAGAACCCTAGGTACCAACTACAGGTAGATATGGAGTGGGGCAAGGTTCATTAATTGTTGTGCTTGTGGAGATCAATGTTGTTCCGTTGTAACTGTGCTTGTGGAGACCAATGATGTCCCGTTGTAACTGTGCTTGTGGAGACCAATGATGTCCCGTTGTAACTGTGCTTGTGGAGACCAATGATGTCCCGTTGTAACTGTGCTTGTGGAGACCAATGATGTCCCGTTGTAACTGTGCTTGTGGAGACCAATGATGTCCCGTTGTAACTGTGCTTGTGGAGACCAATGATGTCCCGTTGTAACTGTGCTTGTGGAGACCAATGATGTCCCGTTGTAACTGTGCTTGTGGAGACCAATGATGTCCCGTTGTAACTGTGCTTGTGGAGACCAATGATGTCCCGTTGTAACTGTGCTTGTGGAGACCAATGATGTCCCGTTGTAACTGTGCTTGTGGAGACCAATGATGTCCCGTTGTAACTGTGCTTGTGGAGACCAATGATGTCCCGTTGTAACTGTGCTTGTGGAGACCAATGATGTCCCGTTGTAACTGTGCTTGTGGAGACCAATGATGTCCCGTTGTAACTGTGCTTGTCCTCTAGACAGGGAAACCAGTAGTATATCGCTGCTGCATTTGCTTTTTTTCTTGTTGCTCGGAGTCCCTATCATGCTGGCGGGATTTTTGTGTTGGATTTTTACATATAAAGCCGTTTTCAGTGGAGTGGCGTTGTCGGGTTTGTTCTAATGTTGGGCTGGATACAAAGCTGTTATATATAGATGTGTGTGTATATATATATATATATATTTATATATATATATATATTTTTGGGTCACTGTGATATTGGCTTGTTGTCGCTGGCGGGGAAGTGCTTAGTTAACATAGAAGGTTTGTGTATATTGTAGGGTTGGTGACCTGGCTGGCTCTTGTTCTCTCTTCCCCCTCCCTTCTCTCTCTCGCTCTCTCCCCCCCCTCCCTCCTCCCTCCCCCTACCTCCCTCCTCTCTCTCGCTCTCTCTCCCTCCCTCCCTTCCTCATTCTCTCCCTCCATCTCTCTCTCCTTCTCTCCTTTTTCTCCATCCCTCACTCCTTCCTTCTCTTCTTTCCTCCCTCTCTCCCTCCTTCCTTTCTTCCTTCTCTCTATCTCCCTCCTTCCTTCTCTCCCCTCCCTCCCTCCCGTGCTGTACTGTGCCTGGCGGAGGCACCACTAGTGCCACCGTGAGAGTGGTGGGAGGCGGGTGACCTACCGTGCAGGGCCAGCACAGTACACCGGTAGTGACGGTGTACTGTGCACATAACCACACCGTTCCCGCCCAAACTGCCGCCATTGTATCGCGGCGCCAGTTGCCGGTTACTGCTAATTAACGTTTTTAACTCCATAACCGTTGACAATTTAAATGGTTGTTCAAATGTAATGGGTTAGACTTTTTAACAACCTTCTCGTAAAATAACTTGCTAATTTATGTATATAGTTTCCGTTTTTTTAAGCCTAATCAAGCCGTCCTCTCACCTAAATGTTCCCATTTTTAATGCAAGTGACTAATACGTCACAAATGCGACCTATTAATAATAATTAAAGCATAGCTAATATTGACGCTTTCTGCGCGAGGTGCTTAGGTGGGTTGGTTGGGTTTGTACGTTTCTGGGTTGGCAAAACCGTTGCTTTTTTGACGGAGTGGCCAGTCGAGAGAACGGTAGGGGGGAGGGAACTATCAGGAGAACGAGCCAAGACCCGGAGTCACGAAGCAGTTACGCAAGCACTTACGAACGTGTACATGTTTTCTCAATCTTTGACGGCTTTGGTTACATTTATTAAACAGTTTACAAGCATGAAAATTTGCCAATCAACTGTTGTTATTGTTATAAACAGCCTCCTGGTGCTTCGGAGCTCATTAACTGTTTAATAATTGTAAACAAAGCCACCAAAGATTGAGAAAAGATGGACAGATTCGTAAGTGTTTGCGTAACTGCTTCGTGAATCTGGCCCCCAAGGCACTACGACTATATAGAACGGAGTGACTAATGAACTGGAAAGGTTTACTAGGCTTCCTAGTACGTCTGTGGAACTGTCACCTAGCTCCTCGCAAGACGGATTTGTAATCTTTACCTAAACATTGAAAACCCTATAATGTGAAGTATGAGGAAATGTTGGCTATGTTGTTCCCAGCCCCCAACATGTTGGTGTGGGTGACTCTTGGGTCACGTTGGTGTGGGTGACTCTTGGGTCACGTTGGTGTGGGTGACTCTTGGGTCACGTTGGTGTGGGTGACTCTTGGGTCACGTTGGTGTGGCTGTGACTCTTGGGTCAAGTTGGTGTGGGTGACTCTTGGGTCAAGTTGGTGTGGCTGTGACTCTTGGGTCACGTTGGTGTGGCTGTGACTCTTGGGTCAAGTTGGTGTGGGTGACTCTTGGGTCAAGTTGGCGTGGGTGACTCTTGGGTCAAGTTGGTGTGGGTGACTCTTGGGTCAAGTTGGCGTGGGTGACTCTTGGGTCAAGTTGGTGTGGGTGACTCTTGGGTCAAGTTGGTGTGGGTGACTGTTGGGTCACGTTGGTGTGGGTGACTTTTGGGTCAAGTTGGTGTGGGTGACTCTTGGGTCAAGTTAGTGTGACGGAAGTAAAGTGAGTTTACAACAAAGACTGTTAAGTCTAACTTAGTTCTAATGATTCTGAGACTTGAAGGAAACTTGGCTTTTTAGGTGACTTCAGGTCAGAGGGACGAGGCACCTTCCAGGTCGCCGGCGGACCTCTCTGTCTCAAGCGAGCCAACCACTTGGGCAGGACGGTAGAGCGACGGTCTCGCTTCGTGCAGGTCGGCGTTCAATCCCCGACCGTCCAAGTGGTTGGGGCACCATTCCTTCCCCTCCTTCCCCCTGTCCCATCCCAAATCCTTATCCTGATCCCTTCCAAGTGCTATAAAGTCATAATGGCTTGGCGCTGTCCCCTGATAGTTCAATTCAATTCTGTCTCAAGCGACATGTTCGCGCTTATAATCCCAAATAGAACTGAACACTTTAGACAGAGTTCCCTGTCACATTCCGCCTCTCGGAACATCAGCTCAGAACACGAGTAAGCTGGATGTAAATCCGTTGTTGGATCGTGATCCAAGGACAGGAAAACTATGGGAAAACTAAGGGGTGAGATTATACAATACTGAGTTTACGTGGGTTTACTTTGAGCGGTACACAGATGGATTCCGTGAGGTGGTTCCGAGGATTGATATGCCTCACGGCCCGGTTTCTGACCAGGTCTCCTGGTTGACGCGTCAGATCAAGCAAGCTGTCCGTACCATTGCACGTATTAATGCATACTGGAATGATTTTGAATAACGCCAAATGAGACGTGTAGACAGGTCTTGAAAAGCACAAGCCAGCAACTATTAACTACTGCTGATGTTGCAACCTTTTTCTCTACATCGTGACTTGTAACTCACATTCAATATATATATATATATATATATATATATATATATATATATATATATATATATATATATATATATATATATATATATATATATATATATATATATATATATATATATATAATGTGTGGATTGGCTAGCCAAAATGAGCTTCCAAAATTGGGCTTGTAATTTATCCAGCAATAATAGCAGTGTGGAGGCGAACAGTGTGTGCGTGCGCGGGGGGGGGGGGGGGGTGGGGGGGTTAGTGTACAGCAACATTATAGTGTGTCCCCCCCCCCCCCCCAAGCTGGCACTCACCTTGTTTGCCACCACTTAACCTCAGATTGTGTACAATTACCAATGGGTCTGACGTCAGAACAATTGCCAACAATCACACACAATGTAAACATGAGCGACACAGGAGATGAAACCCCCGACAATTATTTTTTTTGTCGGGGGAGAGGGAGGGGGGGGGGAGGGTTTGAAATTGGAGCCGACACAAAGTTGGAACAGCTGTCCATTACATGGAGGCGGTCAGCAGCGGCGGCCGCCGCCGCTCCAATCCGAACGAAAATCACGGTACATAATTTAGGAAAATATCAAAATCAAAATTTGTTTGTTTTTTCCAGGAACTTTGATGGAAATGACGTCATATGAGCGCGCTGAGGGAGCGGACCGCTGGTGGCCGGAGTGGAAATGTTCCGGTGTAATAGCTGGATTTTTTAATTTTTTTTTTTTTGTTCCAGTTTTACTCAGAAGGGTAAAATATGGGTATTTAATATTCCAGTGCTGATATAATTCTCCTGAAACGAGGAATTATATTGTTTGGAAGCCGATAATAAACGTTTGGTTCACTGAGCGGTCGTTACCGAGCATCCGGGTAGTTCGCCGCTTGGGGGGTAATTAGCAGTATGTAATTAAGTATTTATTATTTATATTGCTGTACTTTTGGATATGTATTTTTTTTTAATTGAGCGTGTGCGTGTGTGTTGGGGAGGGGGGTGTGTGTGTGTGTGTGTGTGTGTGTGTGTGTGTGTGTGTGTGTGTGTGTGTGTGTGTGTGTGTGTGTGTGTGTGTGTGTGTGTGTGTGTGTTGGGGAGGGGGGGGTGTTGGTGTGTGTGTGTGTGTGTGTGTGTGTGTGTGTGTGTTGGTGTGTGTGTTGGTGTGTGTGTGTGTGTGTGTTGGGGAGGGGGGGGTGTTGGTGTGTGTGTGTGTGTGTGTGTGTGTGTGTGTGTGTGTGTGTGTGTGTGTGTTGGTGTGTGTGTATGTGTGTTGGTGTGTGTGTGTTGGGGAGGGGGGGGTGTTGGTGTGTGTGTGTGTGTGTGTGTGTGTGTGTGTGTGTGTGTGTGTGTGTGTGTGTGTGTGTTGGTGTGTGTGTGTGTGTTGGTGTGTGTGTGTGTGTGTGTGTGTGTTGGTGTGTGTGTGTGTGTTGGTGTGTGTTGGTGTGTGTGTGTGTGTTGGTGTGTGTGTGTGTGTGTGTGTGTGTGTGTGTGTGTGTGTGTTGGTGTGTGTGTGTGTGTGTGTGTGTGTGTGTGTGTGTGTGTGTGTGTTGGTGTGTGTGTGTTGGTGTGTGTGTGTGTGTTGGTGTGTGTGTGTTTGGGGGGGGGGGTGTGAGTGCGTGTGGGGGGGGGGGCGTGTGCGTGCACCTCAATGTGTTTTCAGTGTCGGGTGCTAATTCCTGGGCCCCAGCTTAGCAGCTGCCGGTTGTTTAATAACAGTAATACTTTGTATAATGATGCCTGAGCCGCCTTGTTTCTTGCCTAATCTACTTTTGAAACTTTTGTATTAGTTTTTTTTTCTAATTTCCCTTCATGTTCATTGATTTTGCTCAACCCCGCTACACTGACAGTCTTCACATACCTCTCATTCTCGGCTCCTCAGGTTTCTACTTTTGTCCCCAAGTTAAATCCTGCCTTATGCTAAACATCTGTATATCCTGTGAATGTTGTATGTCGTGATCATGTCTCCTCGGGTCTGTGTCACCATTTTTGTAACGCTGTGACAGCTGGTGATGACGGGCTGGACTGGTAGTCTAAGAGTCATGTCCCTTTCTAGGTCCTCTTGTAATATTTCAAGTTGTCGTCGTCGTCGTCTTATTCGTGTCTTTGAGTGAATCGTCTTGCGCCTATATCTTGGCACTCTCTGGGTTGAAGTCGAGTACCTTGAAGTTACTTTAAAGTGTTTCCGGGGCTTAGCGTCCCCGCGGCCCGGTCGTCGACCAGGCCTACAGTAGGCACTTCTCCCGCCAGGCTCAGGGTGGTGGGGACCAGCCTGAAGTAATCCCCAGGTAATCCTTCAGTAGAGGGGGCTCTAGAGGTGCTCTAGAGGGGCTCTAGAGGTGCTCTAGAGGGGCTCTAGAGAGGCTCTAGAGAGGCTCTAGAGGTGCTCTAGAGGGGCTCTAGAGGTGCTCTAGAGGGGCTCTAGAGGTGCTCTAGAGAGGCTCTAGAGGTGCTCTAGAGGGGCTCTAGAGGTGCTCTAGAGAGGCTCTAGAGGGGCTCTAGAGGTGCTCCCTCCTCGTCATGTTCCCTCTGGCCCTTCTCTTAGATTTTTATAGTATTGTTAATTTTTAGCATTTCTGCATAGCTAGTTAGCTTTGTCAATCCATATAACATCATTAATACATTCCTTCGTTCATTCCCACCCGTTGTTACCCTTCATCTCCGGTTAAATGGCACTTAAATTACTAAATTACCAGACATTAGGCCCGGCGAAATATCCAGTCATAAAGTAATGCCCGGATGATAATAATATAAGTATCGCTTTCTAACCATTTGCATAATTTGAGTTAACGATATTAGGTGTTATCAGTACTCACCTAGTTGTGCTTGCGGGGGTTGAGCTCTAGCTCTTTGGTCCCGTTGTGGTGATGAGTGGTGTGCTGGTGTGAGGGTCGTCCAGCCTACTGGCCTGTGAGTTGTTGTTAAAGATTCGCTACCTGGAACAAAAAGTTCCAAGTAGCACGGGCTATGGTGAGCCCGTAGTGCCGTATATGTGAGTGGTCGTCCACGACCACCTCGTGTCGTCCCTCCTTGTGCTTGGGGACAGGAAGCCTTCTGGCCAACAACTGACCCTCCACAGGACACAATACACACAGTTGCTTAACAGACAGACATACCTATTCACTGTTAGGTGAAAATGATACGTTGCGCAAGCGCTTCTGTCCTGACCTCGGGAATCGAACCGGAGACCTTTCGGCTGCCGTGAACATTACTCCACGTGAGCCATGAATAAGTTTCCAGGAGTGGAACTTGGCACCACCACGATTGTTGCGTTTGCTGACTGACTTGCCTACACCTCCAGCGAGGAACAACTTGTAAGCCAACAATTGGTACAACTGAGGACTTCCTTTGTTGTTGTCCAATTACCACAATCATAACCTTTGGCTAAAATACCGTTGATGGAACTATAGTCATTGTCTTATTTATTTCTTGACATCAATTCAAATAATTCAATGTATTATAAAAGTACTGCTGTTGAATTGCTATGGGAGATTGTTTGGTGGGAGGTGGTTTGGTCGTTACAAAGTGCACGAGTACTGCTGAACGACCCTCCCCCCCCCCTTCTTGTAGACTAGTACCACCCGCTCACCCTGGGAGAGAACACCCTGGGAGAGAACACATCAGTCATGACTCCCCACGGTGGGGTGGGGGGGGGGGGAGATCACGTATGTGGGAGCAGTAGCAAGCTGGTGGTGGTGGGGGTCCCATGTATAGTGGGTGTGGGGGGGGGGTAGCTAGCATGGGAGCGGAGGCAGGAAGAGCAGCAGCAGCAGCAGCAGGTAGTGGGAGTGAGTCAGGTGTGTGGGAGGAAGAGAGCTCACGCGGGCGCGCGCGCGCATGTTGTAGGCCACATATGGAACACAAAAGCCGGGGCACCGAGCGACGGGTTTTATTACATTGTCAATTTGTTGCAATTTAAGACCCGCTGAGTTTGTTTATTTGTTGTTCCCTTATTGAAATGTGTCGTAAAACAGTGACTGTGTACGGTGGAAGGTCGTACTGTGTACTGTGTACGGTGGAAGGTCGTACTGTGTACTGTGTACGGTGGAAGGTCGTACTGTGTACTGTGTACGGTGGAAGGTCGTACTGGGTACGGTGGAAGGTCGTACTGGGTACTGTGTACGGTGGAAGGTCGTACTGTGTACTGTGTACGGTGGAAGGTCGTACTGGGTACGGTGGAAGGTCGTACTGGGTACTGTGTACGGTGGAAGGTCGTACTGTGTACTGTGTACGGTGGAAGGTCGTACTGGGTACGGTGGAAGGTCGTACTGGGTACTGTGTACGGTGGAAGGTCGTACTGTGTACTGTGTACGGTGGAAGGTCGTACTGGGTACGGTGGAAGGTCGTACTGGGTACTGTGTACGGTGGAAGGTCGTACTGTGTACTGTGTACGGTGGAAGGTCGTACTGGGTACGGTGGAAGGTCGTACTGGGTACGGTGGAAGGTCGTACTGGGTACGGTGGAAGGTCGTACTGGGTACTGTGTACGGTGGAAGGTCGTACTGTGTACTGTGTACGGTGGAAGGTCGTACTGGGTACTGTGTACGGTGGAAGGTCGTACTGTGTACGGTGGAAGGTCGTACTGGGTACGGTGGAAGGTCGTACTGGGTACTGTGTACGGTGGAAGGTCGTACTGTGTACTGTGTACGGTGGAAGGTCGTACTGGGTACGGTGGAAGGTCGTACTGGGTACTGTGTACGGTGGAAGGTCGTACTGTGTACTGTGTACGGTGGAAGGTCGTACTGGGTACGGTGGAAGGTCGTACTGGGTACGGTGGAAGGTCGTACTGGGTACTGTGTACGGTGGAAGGTCGTACTGTGTACGGTGGAAGGTCGTACTGGGTACTGTGTACGGTGGAAGGTCGTACTGTGTACGGTGGAAGGTCGTACTGGGTACTGTGTACGGTGGAAGGTCGTACTGTGTACGGTGGAAGGTCGTACTGGGTACTGTGTACGGTGGAAGGTCGTACTGTGTGCGGTGGAAGGTCGTACTGTGTGCGGTGGAAGGTCGTACTGGGTACTGTGTACGGTGGAAGGTCGTACTGTGTGCGGTGGAAGGTCGTACTGGGTACTGTGTACGGTGGAAGGTCGTACTGTGTGCGGTGGAAGGTCGTACTGTGTACGGTGGAAGGTCGTACTGGGTACTGTGTACGGTGGAAGGTCGTACTGTGTGCGGTGGAAGGTCGTACTGGGTACTGTGTACGGTGGAAGGTCGTACTGTGTGCGGTGGAAGATCGTACTGTGTACGGTGGAAGGTCGTACTGTGTGCGGTGGAAGTTCGTACTGTGTACGGTGGAAGGTCGTACTGTGTACGGTGGAAGGTCGTACTGGGTACTGTGTACGGTGGAAGGTCGTACTGGGTACTGTGTACGGTGGAAGGTCGTACTGGGTATTGTGTACGATGGAAGGTCGTACTGTGTGCGGTGGAAGGTCGTACTGTGTACGGTGGAAGGTCATACTGGGTATTGTGTACGATGGAAGGTCGTACTGTGTGCGGTGGAAGGTCGTTCTGTGTACGGTGGAAGGTCGTACTGGGTACTGTGTACGGTGGAAGATCGTACTGGGTACTGTGTACGGTGGAAGGTCGTACTGGGTACTGTGGGAGGTCGTACCTAGTACGACCTTAGGTACGGGGCCTCTAGGGACTCGTATATTGGCTATCAGGCTTTCAGTAGTTTTGTCTTGTTCTTGTGTTCACGAACCAAGAGACATGTTCATTACCTTAAAAATCACCTTCCTGTCTGTACATTGTGGTGTTGTATTCAAGCCACCTCTTGAGTGGCTTAATCTTCATCAATCAATCTTCATTTATTGTAATTTATTTTCTTTATTGTAATTTTGAAGATATGTTGATTAAGACGAAAGGTCTCATTTCTTGTTTAATTTTTTCCTTCGTGGTATATATATTTTCACATTATTCATATCTATCACTAACACTCACTCGCACACACATTTTAACACGGGTGGGACGCGAACAAGGGGACACAGGTGGAAACTGAGTACCCACATGAGCCACAGGGACGTTAGGAAGAACTTTTTCAGTGTCAGAGTAGTTAACAGGTGGAATGCATTAGGCAGTGATGTGGTGGAGGCTGACTCCATACACACTTTCAAGTGTAGATATGATAGAGCCCAGTAGGCTCAGGAATCTGCACACCTGTTGATTGACAGTTGAGAGGCGGGGACCAAAGAGCCAGAGCTCAACCCCCGCAAGCACAACTAGGTGAATACACACACACCAACTAACCACACACACACACACACACACACACACACACACACACACACACACACACACACACACACACACACACACACACACACACACAAACGCGCGCGCGCGCACAACCCATTACTGGTTGAGTTTTATGCACATTTTCAAGTTGGGAAGTTGGATTGTATTTCCGTGAGTGTTGAGAGTGCAATTAGTGCATTGTGGCGCGCGCTCGCACGCGCTCTCTAGTTGACTACCCCTGCTCCTGATACATTGTTGAAATGCATCGTTGGTGAGACAAGAAGTTTGGCGGTGTAGTGTATTGTTGGTGGGACGGGGGAGTGGTGTTGGTGGGACGGGGGAGTGGTGTTGGTGGGACGGGGGAGTGTTGTTGGTGGGACGGGGGGAGTGTTGTTGGTGGGACGGGGGGAGTGTTGTTGGTGGGACGGGGGAGTGGTGTTGGTGGGACGGGGGAGTGTTGTTGGTGGGACGGGGGAGTGGTGTTGGTGGGACGGGGGAGTGTTGTTGGAGGGACGGGGGAGTGTTGTTGGTGGGACGGGGGAGTGTTGTTGGTGGGACGGGGGAGTGTTGTTGGAGGGACGGGGGAGTGTTGTTGGAGGGACGGGGGAGTGTTGTTGGTGGGACGGGGGAGTGTTGTTGGTGGGACGGGGGAGTGTTGTTGGTGGGACGGGGAGTGTTGTTGGAGGGACGGGGGAGTGTTGTTGAAGGGACGGGGGAGTGTTGTTGGTGGGACGGGGGAGTGTTGTTGGTGGGACGGGGGAGTGTTGTTGGAGGGACGGGGGAGTGTTGTTGGAGGGACGGGGGAGTGTTGTTGGTGGGACGGGGGAGTGTTGTTGGTGGGACGGGGGAGTGTTGTTGGTGGGACGGGGGAGTGTTGTTGGTGGGACGGGGGAGTGTTGTTGGAGGGACGGGGGAGTGTTGTTGGAGGGACGGGGGAGTGTTGTTGGTGGGACGGGGGAGTGTTGTTGGAGGGACGGGGGAGTGTTGTTGGAGGGACGGGGGAGTGTTGTTGGAGGGACGGGGGAGTGTTGTTGGAGGGACGGGGGAGTGTTGTTGGTGGGACGGGGAGTGTTGTTGGTGGGACGGGGGAGTGTTGTTGGTGGGACGGGGAGTGTTGTTGGTGGGACGGGGAGTGTTGTTGGAGGGACGGGGGAGTGTTGTTGGAGGGACGGGGAGTGTTGTTGGAGGGACGGGGGTGTGTTGTTGGTGGGACGGGGGAGTGTTGTTGGAGGGACGGGGTGTGTTGTTGGTGGGACGGGGAGTGTTGTTGGAGGGACGGGGGAGTGTTGTTGGTGGGACGGGGAGTGTTGTTGGAGGGACGGGGAGTGTTGTTGGAGGGACGGGGAGTGTTGTTGGAGGGACGGGGGAGTGTTGTTGGAGGGACGGGGAGTGTTGTTGGAGGGACGGGGAGTGTTGTTGGAGGGACGGGGAGTGTTGTTGGAGGGACGGGGAGTGTTGTTGGAGGGACGGGGAGTGTTGTTGGAGGGACGGGGAGTGTTGTTGGAGGGACGGGGGAGTGTTGTTGGAGGGACGGGGAGTGTTGTTGGTGGGACGGGGGAGTGTTGTTGGAGGGACGGGGGAGTGTTGTTGGAGGGACGGGGGGAGTGTTGTTGGTGGGACGGGGGAGTGTTGTTGGTGGGACGGGGAGTGTTGTTGGAGGGACGGGGGAGTGTTGTTGGAGGGACAGGGAGTGTTGTTGGAGGGACGGGGGAGTGTTGTTGGAGGGACGGGGGAGTGTTGTTGGAGGGACGGGGAGTGTTGTTGGTGGGACGGGGAGTGTTGTTGGAGGGACGGGGGAGTGTTGTTGAAGGGACGGGGGAGTGTTGTTGGTGGGACGGGGGAGTGTTGTTGGAGGGACGGGGGAGTGTTGTTGGAGGGACGGGGGAGTGTTGTTGGTGGGACGGGGAGTGTTGTTGGGGGCTAGGCAGACCTGGGGGGCGGGGGTAGTGTTGTGGAGTCTATAACAGCTAATAAACCAACCCTACGAGACCCAAACTGAAGGTGTGTGTGATGTCGTCGGATAAAATGGTCTTAAATTAACTTGCAAAAGTTTCAACTTTTCCTACCACCTTCTGCACTTAACTGTATTGGAACCTTAAACTGAAAACAATACTTTTACCCTGAACTAACTGTTCATTTTTGTTAATAGTTCAGAAAGTTTAATATTGTATTAACTGTATTGGAACCTTAAGCTGAAAACAATTATTTTACCCTGAACTAACTGTTCATTTTTGTTAATAGTTCAGAAAGTTTAATATTGTCTACATATAGGGCTAGGCTATGAGCACTGTCATCTATTATATAATATATACAGAATGATCAGGTCACTATGGCCGTAGCCGCCACAGGTTGGGCTAGGATTTCAAACCCTTTAGATCCTGGGAATAACTTCACATCTGGCTGTTCATATAGTATATTCTGTATTACCTTTGTTCATATATGATTAGGAACTGTTCCTATTAATTCCTGTGCTCCAGCATAAATGTTTTCTCGCTATTTTATATGAAAGATCTAAATGATTATGTAGTTATTACTTCTTTTTTTATGGGTTTTATAGAGGAAATAACGATTTAATCTCGGTAATAAATCCTGATTTAAATTTTAAATTAAAATTTCGCCCTGTTTAAGTTTTGGGTTCAGCCTCTGTGTGTGTGTGTGTGTGTGTGTTCACCTAGTTGTGCTTGCGGGAGTTGAGTTTTGCTCTTTCGGCCCGCCTCTCAACTTTCAATCAATCAAGATTGATTGAAAGAGGAAGCAGAGGAAGTAGCCCGTAACAGCTGTCTAACACCCAGGTACCTATTTACTGCTAGGTCAACAGGGCCATCAGAGTGTAAGAAATTCTACCCATTTGTTTCTGCCATCAACGGGATCGAACCCGGACCCTAGGATTACGAGTCCAGAGCGCTGTCCACTCAGCTATCAGGCCCCCTCAGGTGTGTGTGTGTGATTTAATGGATGGACAGTTTTGTGAATAGTTTTCCAATATATGATGTTCCCTTGATACTGTTGGACTTGGACTGTGTTTAGGTTAATTAGTGAAGAGTTCCAGTTATTAGAAGTGGTGGTGGTGGACCCCATGCCCATCCTGTGAGTGGTAGTGGACCCCATGCCCATCCTGTGGGTGGTGGTGGACCCCATACCCATCCTGTGGGTGGTAGTGGACTCCATGCCCATCCTGTGGGTGGTAGTGGACTCCATGCCCATCCTGTGGGTGGTAGTGGACCCCATGCCCATCCTGTGAGTGGTAGTGGACCCCATGCCCATCCTGTGGGTGGTGGTGGACCCCATACCCATCCTGTGGGTGGTAGTGGACTCCATGCCCATCCTGTGGGTGGTAGTGGACTCCATGCCCATCCTGTGGGTGGTGGTGGACCCCATACCCATCCTGTGGGTGGTAGTGGACCTCATACCCATCCTGTGGGTGGTAGTGGACCCCATACCCATCCTGTGGGTGGTAGTGGACCCCATACCCATCCTGTGGGTGGTAGTGAACCACATACCCATCCTGTGGGTGGTAGTGGACCCCATACCCATCCTGTGGGTGGTAGTGGACCCCATACCCATCCTGTGGGTGGTAGTGGACCCCATACCCATCCTGTGGGTGGTAGTGAACCACATACCCATCCTGTGGGTGGTAGTGGACCCCATACCCATCCTGTGGGTGGTAGTGGACCCCATACCCATCCTGTGGGTGGTAGTGGACCCCATACCCATCCTGTGGGTGGTAGTGGACCCCATACCCATCCTGTGGGTGGTAGTGGACCCCATACCCATCCTGTGGGTGGTAGTGGACCCCATACCCATCCTGTGGGTGGTAGTGAACCCCATACCCATCCTGTGGGTAGTAGTGGACCCCATACCCATCCTGTGGGTAGTAGTGGACCCCATACCCATCCTGTGGGCAGGAGTGGAAAAAGGTTACAGAAGCACATAATGGGGCTGGGGAACTAAACACCCAAAATTTAATTTAGCTAAGCAAGTTACAATTTTGATAACCTAGTTACGTAGTTCAGTTATTATATCAATAGCTTTTTTATAGCATAATGGGTTTAAGAACTGGTACGCAACAATCCCTTAGTCCGAGTACCTTACGTTGTGTGTGTGTGTGTGTGTGTGTGTGTGTGTGTGTGTGTGTGTGTGTGTGTGTGTGTGTGTGTGTGTGTGTGTGTGTGTGTTTGGTTGTTTCTCACTGAGTGGCAAATCGAGAGAGAACGTTCCTACTGGCGTTCACGTCACGTTCTCCTGCGTCACTTACAAGGGAGGATTGACTAGGAACTGTTCGCCTCTGCTCACCCAGCAGTAATTGGGCACCTGGTTGTTAACCCCCGATTGGCGGGTCGTGTTCCAGGGGGAACTAGTGTGTAAAGCTTAACATGAGTTATTGAACGGGATCGCTCTCAGTCTGGTAACAGGGGTCAGAAGTCGCCAGCTGCTCCTGTACCGAACGAGGGGACATGTTCACCGCTCCAAAAGTCCCCATTTTCCCTCTCTCCCCTCCCCTCTCTTCTCCCCCTCTCTCCCCCTCTCTTCTTCCCCTCTCTCCCCCTCTCTCCCCCTCTCTCCCCCCCTCTCTCTCCCCCTCTCTCTCCCCCTCTCTCTCCCCCTCTCTTCCCCTCTCTTCCCCTCTCTCTCCCCTCTCTCTCCCCTCTCCCCTCCACCACCCCCTTCTCTCCCCTCCCCTGTCAACTCCCCGTAATAACTTTACATTTCGCCCCGTCAACAAATCCTCTTTCTCTTTCATTTTGGCAAAATTATCATTCATCAGTTTTCTCATATTTTTTTCCAAAGTTTTTCATCTATTGTTTTCTTTCTTCGACAACTTGCGTATAGCTTATTGTATTCCATCATTGATCGCGTTTCATTGGGTGTTGCTGCCTCTTCCTTCTCTCCATGTTTCTATTTTTTAATGCTAAAATGTTGATATTATTTGTGAAATTACGCGACATGTTACAGAAAATATTAAAATCACTACTGTGATTTTAACCTCTGCCCCTCGCCCCCTCTGGTGCCACAGGGAGTGCCTCGCCCCTCTGGTGCCACAGTGCCTCGCCCCCCTGGTGCCACAGTGAGTGCCTTGCCCCTCTGGTGCCTCATAGAAACAATGGAAACTGTTTACAATATGTTAACAAATCTTCCATCTTTGACGAAAGATGGAGAGGTTTCGTAAGAGGATGTTTCAACTGCTTGATCGATCCTGACCCAGATTGCTGCAGGGAGGACTCTTGAGGCATGCTTCGGGTAAACTTTGGTAAAGTCTAATATCAGTCCGAGTACACCCACGGTCGGCCATCTAAGTCAATAGGCGATTATACGCTCGTCTGGAAGTTTTCTCAGACAATTAATCAGGATTCTGTAAAAAATGGTGAAAAATTATAATCTTCGAAATTATCCCAGCTTGTTAAAATTGTGAAAGTTTCTCCCCCAGTGACCAGGGGGAGAATAGTCCTCCCCCCTGGAGACCAGGGGGAGAAAAGTTCCTCTCCCCCGGAGACCAGGGGGAGAAAAGTCCCCCCCCCCGGAGACCAGGGGGAGAAAAGTCCCCCCCCCTTCCCCCGGAGACCAGGGGGAGAAAAGTCCCCCGGAGACCAGGGGGAGAAAAGTCCCCCCCCTTCCCCCGGAGACCAGGGGGAGAAAAGTCCCCCGGAGACCAGGGGGAGAAAAGTCCCCTCCCCCAGAGACCAGGGGAGAAAAGTCCCCCCCCTTCCCCCGGAGACCAGGGGGAGAAAAGTCCCCCTCCCCCGGAGACCAGGGGGAGAAAAGTCCCCCTCCCCCGGAGACCAGGGGGAGAAAAGTCCCCCTCCCCCGGAGACCAGGGGGAGAAAAGTCCCCTCCCCCGGAGACCAGGGGGAGAAAAGTCCCCCTCCCCCGGAGACCAGGGGGAGAAAAGTCCCCCTCCCCCGGAGACCAGGGGGAGAAAAGTCCCCCTCCCCCGGAGACCAGGGGGAGAAAAGTCCCCCTCCCCCGGAGACCAGGGGGAGAAAAGTTCCTCCCCCCCGGAGACCAGGGGGAGAAAAGTTCCTCCCCCCCCGGAGACCAGGGGGAGAAAAGTTCCTCCCCCTCCGGAGACCAGGGGGAGAAAAGTCCCCCTCCCCCGGAGACCAGGGGGAGAAAAGTTCCTCCCCCCCGGAGACCAGGGGGAGAAAAGTTCCTCCCCCTCCGGAGACCAGGGGGAGAAAAGTTCCTCCCCCCCGGAGACCAGGGGGAGAAAAGTTCCTCCCCCCCGGAGACCAGGGGGAGAAAAGTTCCTCCCCCCCGGAGACCAGGGGGAGAAAAGTTCCTCCCCCCCGGAGACCAGGGGGAGAAAAGTTCCTCCCCCCCGGAGACCAGGGGGAGAAAAGTTCCTCCCCCCCGGAGACCAGGGGGAGAAAAGTTCCTCCCCCCTCCCCCGGAGACCAGGGGGAGAAAAGTTCCTCCCCCCTCCCCCGGAGACCAGGGGGAGAAAAGTTCCTCCCCCCTCCCCCGGAGACCAGGGGGAGAAAAGTTCCTCCCCCCCGGAGACCAGGGGGAGAAAAGTTCCTCCCCCCTCCCCCGGAGACCAGGGGGAGAAAAGTTCCTCCCCCCCGGAGACCAGGGGGAGAAAAGTTCCTCCCCCCCGGAGACCAGGGGGAGAAAAGTTCCTCCCCCCTCCCCCGGAGACCAGGGGGAGAAAAGTTCCTCCCCCCCGGAGACCAGGGGGAGAAAAGTTCCTCCCCCCCGGAGACCAGGGGGAGAAAAGTTCCTCCCCCCCGGAGACCAGGGGGAGAAAAGTTCCTCCCCCCCGGAGACCAGGGGGAGAAAAGTTCCTCCCCCCCGGAGACCAGGGGGAGAAAAGTTCCTCCCCCCCGGAGACCAGGGGGAGAAAAGTTCCTCCCCCCCGGAGACCAGGGGGAGAAAAGTTCCTCCCCCCCGGAGACCAGGGGGAGAAAAGTTCCTCCCCCCCGGAGACCAGGGGGAGAAAAGTTCCTCCCCCCCGGAGACCAGGGGGAGAAAAGTTCCTCCCCCCCGGAGACCAGGGGGAGAAAAGTTCCTCCCCCCCGGAGACCAGGGGGAGAAAAGTTCCTCCCCCCCGGAGACCAGGGGGAGAAAAGTTCCTCCCCCCCCGGAGACCAGGGGGAGAAAAGTTCCTCCCCCCCGGAGACCAGGGGGAGAAAAGTTCCTCCCCCCCGGAGACCAGGGGGAGAAAAGTTCCTCCCCCCCGGAGACCAGGGGGAGAAAAGTTCCTCCCCCCCGGAGACCAGGGGGAGAAAAGTTCCTCCCCCCCGGAGACCAGGGGGAGAAAAGTTCCTCCCCCCCGGAGACCAGGGGGAGAAAAGTTCCTCCCCCCCGGAGACCAGGGGGAGAAAAGTTCCTCCCCCCCGGAGACCAGGGGGAGAAAAGTTCCTCCCCCCCGGAGACCAGGGGGAGAAAAGTTCCTCCCCCCCGGAGACCAGGGGGAGAAAAGTCCCCCTCCCCCGGAGACCAGGGGGAGAAAAGTTCCTCCCCCCCGGAGACCAGGGGGAGAAAAGTTCCTCCCCCCCGGAGACCAGGGGGAGAAAAGTTCCTCCCCCCCGGAGACCAGGGGGAGAAAAGTTCCTCCCCCCCGGAGACCAGGGGGAGAAAAGTTCCTCCCCCCCGGAGACCAGGGGGAGAAAAGTTCCTCCCCCCCGGAGACCAGGGGGAGAAAAGTCCCCCTCCCCCGGAGACCAGGGGGAGAAAAGTTCCTCCCCCCCGGAGACCAGGGGGAGAAAAGTTCCTCCCCCCCGGAGACCAGGGGGAGAAAAGTTCCTCCCCCCCGGAGACCAGGGGGAGAAAAGTTCCTCCCCCCCGGAGACCAGGGGGAGAAAAGTTCCTCCCCCCCGGAGACCAGGGGGAGAAAAGTTCCTCCCCCCCGGAGACCAGGGGGAGAAAAGTCCCCCTCCCCCGGAGACCAGGGGGAGAAAAGTTCCTCCCCCCCGGAGACCAGGGGGAGAAAAGTTCCTCCCCCCCGGAGACCAGGGGGAGAAAAGTTCCTCCCCCCCGGAGACCAGGGGGAGAAAAGTTCCTCCCCCCCGGAGACCAGGGGGAGAAAAGTTCCTCCCCCCCGGAGACCAGGGGGAGAAAAGTTCCTCCCCCCCGGAGACCAGGGGGAGAAAAGTTCCTCCCCCCCGGAGACCAGGGGGAGAAAAGTCCCCCTCCCCCGGAGACCAGGGGGAGAAAAGTTCCTCCCCCCCGGAGACCAGGGGGAGAAAAGTTCCTCCCCCCCCGGAGACCAGGGGGAGAAAAGTTCCTCCCCCCCGGAGACCAGGGGGAGAAAAGTTCCTCCCCCCCGGAGACCAGGGGGAGAAAAGTTCCTCCCCCCCGGAGACCAGGGGGAGAAAAGTTCCTCCCCCCCGGAGACCAGGGGGAGAAAAGTCCCCCTCCCCCGGAGACCAGGGGGAGAAAAGTTCCTCCCCCCCGGAGACCAGGGGGAGAAAAGTTCCTCCCCCCCGGAGACCAGGGGGAGAAAAGTTCCTCCCCCCCGGAGACCAGGGGGAGAAAAGTTCCTCCCCCCCGGAGACCAGGGGGAGAAAAGTTCCTCCCCCCCGGAGACCAGGGGGAGAAAAGTTCCTCCCCCCCGGAGACCAGGGGGAGAAAAGTCCCCCTCCCCCGGAGACCAGGGGGAGAAAAGTTCCTCCCCCCCGGAGACCAGGGGGAGAAAAGTTCCTCCCCCCCGGAGACCAGGGGGAGAAAGAAGACATACGTCAAAAGTAAAACCAACGTCAACATGGCGGCGTCTCCAATAACGACGCTACCGGGATGGTTCTACGCCGGCGTACGAACCATCCATTTGTACGCTATTCCCAGTGCCCACCACAACACCGCCCCCCCCCCCGGCAACAGCGCCCCCTTCCCCCCTGGTGTTACCGGCTGAGCCGTCTATTGCGGGTTTATGTAACCCCGGGTGATGGAGCGGCCCGTATACCCCCGAGGTAAACACCGCCGGGGATTGAATCGGCCGACGGAATGGCCCTCGGACGCCGGTACACGATATTAGTCACTAATTGGTAAACCAACTCCTCCTGCCTTTATTGATTCAATGGTTTTATGACGTCCTGCATACATGGGGAGCCCCCCCCCCCCTAGCTGGCTAGGGAGGGGGAGCGGCGACCCCTGTAGCCTAGGGAGGGAGGGAGCGGCGACCCCTGTAGCCTAGGGAGGGGAGGGAGCGGCGACCCCTGTAGCCTAGGGTGGGGGGGGGGAGCGGCGACCCCTGTAGCCTAGGGAGGGAGGGAGCGGCGACCCCTGTAGCCTAGGGAGGGGGGGAGCGGCGACCCCTGTAGCCTAGGGAGGGGAGGGAGCGGCGACCCCTGCAGCCTAGGGAGGGGGAGCGGCGACCCCTGTAGCCTAGGGAGGGGGGAGCGGCGACCCCTGTAGCCTAGGGAGGGGGGGAGCGGCGACCCCCTGTAGCCTAGGGAGGGAGGGAGCGGCGACCCCTGCAGCCTAGGGAGGGGGGAGCGGCGACCCCTGTAGCCTAGGGAGGGGGGGGAGCGGTGACCCCTGTAGCCTAGGGAGGAAGGGGAGCGGCGACCCCTGTAGCCTAGGGAGGAAGGGGAGCGGCGACCCCTGCAGCCTAGGGGGGGGGGCGACCCCTGTAGCCTAGGGAGGGGAAGGAGCGGCGACCTCTGTAGCCTAGGGGGGGCGGTGACCCCTGTAGCCTAGGGAGGGGGGAGCGGCGACCCCTGCAGCCTAGGGAGGGGGGAGCGGCGACCCCTGCAGCCTAGGGAGGGGGGAGCGGCGTCCCCTGTAGCCTAGGGAGGGGAGGGAGCGGCTACCCCTGCAGCCTAGGGGGGGAGCGGCGACCCCTGTAGCCTAGGGAGGGGGGAGCGGCGAGCCCTGTAGCCTAGGGAGGAGAGGGAGCGGCGACCCCTGTAGCCTAGGGGGGGGCGGCGAGCCCTGTAGCCTAGGGAGGAGAGGGAGCGGCGACCCCTGTAGCCTAGGGGGGGGCGGCGACCCCTGTAGCCTAGGGAGGGGGTAGCGGCGACCCCCTGCAGCCTTAGGGAGGGGAGGGAGCGGCGACCCCTGTAGCCTAGGGAGGGGGGGGGAGCGGCGACCCCTGTAGCCTAGGGAGGGGGGGGAGCGGCGACCCCTGTAGCCTAGGGAGGAAGGGGAGCGGCGACCCCTGTAGCCTAGGGAGGGAGGGGAGCGGCGACCCCTGTAGTCTAGGAAGGGAGGGAGCGGCGACCCCTGTAGCCTAGGGAGGGAGGGGAGCGGCGACCCCTGTAGCCTAGGAAGGGAGGGAGCGGCGACTCCTGTAGCCTAGGGAGGGAGGGGAGTGGCGACCCCTGTAGCCTAGGGAGGGAGGGGAGCGGCGACCCCTGTAGCCTAGGGAGGGAGGGGAGCGGCGACCCCTGTAGCCTAGGGAGGAAGGGGAGCGGCGACCCCTGTAACCTAGGAAGGGAGGGAGCGGCGACCCCTGTAGCCTAGGGAGGAAGGGGAGCGGCGACCCCTGTAGCCTAGAGTACTGTACATGGCTGAGAGGGAGGTGATTATTTTAGAGACATTGAAGAAGAGATGGGGATGGTGGTGGTTGTGGGGGGTGGGGGGAAGTGATCTGGGGAGTTGAGGTTAGCGGGCTAGAGGGGGGCGCCCCCCCTCAGTGGGGGGCTCAGAGTAATTATAGAGGAACAGGGGGGGGGGTGGAGGGAGATTTGTGAAAAAGAGCTGAAAATTATATTGCATAGCAAGGTGTTTATTGCGTGAAGCTGTGGAGGGGGTGAAGCTGTGGAGGGGGGTGAAGCTGTGGTGGGGGTGAAGGTGTGGAGGGGGGTGAAGCTGTGGTGGGGGGTGAAGCTGTGGTGGGGGGTGAAGCTGTGGTGGGGGGTGAAGCTGTGGTGGGGGGTGAAGCTGTGGAGGGGGGTGAAGCTATGGTGGGGGTGAAGCTGTGGAAGGGGGTGAAGCTGTGGAAGGGGGTGAAGCTGTGGAGGGGGTGAAGCTGTGGAGGGGGTGAAGCTGTGGAGGGGGTGAAGCTGTGGTGGGGGGTGAAGCTGTGGTGGGGGGTGAAGCTATGGTGGGGGTGACGCTGTGCAGGGGGTGAAGCTGTGGAAGAGGGTGAAGCTGTGGAGGGGGGTGAAGCTGTGGAGGGGGTGAAGCTGTGGTGGGGGGTGAAGCTGTGGTGGGGGGTGAAGCTGTGGAGGGGGTGAAGCTGTGGTGGGGGTGAAGCTGTGGTGGGGGGTGAAGCTGTGGTGGGGGGTGAAGCTGTGGAGGTGGATGAAGCTGTGGTGGGGGGTGAAGCTGTGGTGGGGGGTGAAGCTGTGGAAGGGGGTGAAGCTGTGGAGGGGGTGAAGCTGTGGAGGTGGGTGAAGCTGTGGAGGTGGGTGAAGCTGTGGTGGGGGTGAAGCTGTGGAAGGGGGTGAAGCTGTGGTGGGGGTGAAGCTGTGGTTGTCGTGACGCTGAACCCCGGTTCATTCCGAACACAGCGATTACACAAGACATAACACCTTGCCTCAGCAACCGTTACTACCACCGTGTACTCCTACACACACCAGACCCTTGAGGCGTACCACTAGGTTTGTACTGGAACACAATGAATGAACATATGGAAGGTATTTAAAGGCCGTCGGGTTTTGTCATTTAATTACAAAGAATAGACTCTGACAAATAATACTATATTAATTAACATACTCTATTAGGTCAATACACTTCCAATACCCATAGACCACTTGACCTCCGCGGTCACCACCCACACTCGTAACTTCCGCCTAAGTCCCTAATACGGAATGATTACTACAACGCTCCACACCCGGTTAGTCTTACATTCAATACTCACATACTGCAGACTTAACTTGGTCACTAAGATCACAACAGGCTCCCGCATAGCTGTCTGCTACACTTCGCTGCTGCCACAACCGGAGACCTCCGAGGACTTGCTAGTTCAACTCCCACAATCAGACTGCCTCTAGCCAACCATGGCCTCAAACATTTCACCACTCCTCTCAAGGAAGGTATAATCCGATTAACCTTATCCCTAGAGCGGTAACCTTGATCCTAGAAGCCTGACGAAGAATAATTCCTCTTTCCAGGAATTATTAATTTGGCTAAACAGCTTCGGTCTTAATCCATTGACCTTTCTTAGATATGTGATCCATAGTCTGTCTACTTACATGTACTTTCAATCATCATTCGTTAAGTGTTGTAGTAATGATCCTCTAGCTAATAATTCCTACTAACTTGTGGATTACAACACGGTGGGGGTGAAGCTGTGGTGGGGGGTGAAGCTGTGGAAGGGGGTGAAGCTGTGGTGGGGGGTGAAGCTGTGGTGGGGGGTGAAGCTGTGGTGGGGGGGTGAAGCTGTGGTGGGGGGGTGAAGCTGTGGTGGGGGGTGAAGCTGTGGAAGGGGGTGAAGCTGTGGAGGGGGTGAAGTTGTGGTGGGGGGTGAAGTTGTGGTGGGGGGTGAAGTTGTGGTGGGGGGTGAAGCTGGGGTGGGGGTTGAAGCTGGGGTGGGGGTGAAGCTGTGGTGGGGGTGAAGCTGTGGTGGGGGTGAAGCTGTGGTGGGTGGATGCAGTTGTGGTGGGGGTGAAGCTGTGGTGGGGGTGAAGCTGTGGTGGGGGTGAAGCTGTGGAGGATGGGTGAAGCTGTGGAGGGGGTGAAGCTGTGGAGGTGGGTGCAGCTGTGGAGGGGGGTGAAGCTTACCTATCAGTTAACTTATCAGTAACTACGAGTAAGTGAGCTTAATTGTTTACACCTTACACGCTAATTACCTCATTCAGCAGTTCCGATTTCGTCATGTTTTGGTCCTTAAAGCTGTGGATAGAATTTGTTTCAACAAACTGTTCCTTTTCCTTCTAGCACTTTGCAGAACGGGAACTTCCTTACAGCTCTATGACTCAAGTGCGTGTCCAGCGTTCTCTTAATCTCAAGAAAGTGTCAGAAACAGCTTCACCCCCCTCCAAGTGCCTCCAAGAAACAAGTGTCAGAAAAGTTGCCACAATGTTAATTGATGTTCCACAGTAGAACACTGTTAATATCGGCTTGTAATTTTCCAGTGTCTTCTGCAGAAGTAATATTCATATTTTTTTTTTGTATGGTATGCCAAATGGTGACACGAAGCTGTGACTTGTATTTCTGTGTCCTGCGGTATAGAGCTTTTTCACTGTACTTGGGCTTGACTTTCTCTGACTCGCTGTCACTCTTTGCGTTCTGTTTGACAGCAAATTTTCAATTCAACGCGCTGCTTTACTCGCTACTCCTGTTGAACACAGTTTACGGGCTATCACTCGATGGGCAGTTTCCGTGTGTATCATCTGGTGGGGGGGGGGGGTGGCTGGTGGGGGGGCAGGTGGGGGAGGGGCTGGTGGTCGTGGGGCTGGGTGTGGTGGAGGGGCTGGTGGTGGAGGGGGGATGGTGGTGGTGGGGGGGGCTGGTGGTGGTGGGGGGGGGCTGGTGGTGGTGGGAGGGGGGCCGGTGGTGGTGGGGGGGGGGGGCTGGTAGTGGTGGGGGGGCTGGTGGTGGTAAAGGGGGATGGTGGGGGGGGGGGCTGGTGGTGGTGGTGGGGGGGCTGATGGTGGTGGTGGGGGGGCTGATGGTGGTGGTGGGGGGGCTGATGGTAATGGTGGGGGGGCTGGTGGTGGTGGTGGGGGGGGCTGGTGGTGGTGGTGGGGGGGCTGGTGGTGGTGGGGCTGGTGGTGGAGGATGCGCTTATAGGAAGGGCCATAATTAGGAAGGTAAATCCCAGAGGGGCGCTCTTAAGTAGGGGTTGGGAAGGGCGGCCTCGCGCGCTCTCTAGTACGGGCGAATTATTTTGTGCAGCTGGCGCTCTCCCTGGAGCGCACTCTCTCTCCCTGGAGCGCGCACTCTCTCCCTGGAGCGCACTCTCTCTCCCTGGAGCGCACTCTCTCTCCCTGGAGCGCACTCTCTCTCCCTGGAGCTCACTCTCTCTCCCTGGAGCACTGGCGCGCTCTCTCTCACTGAAACACTCGCTCTCTTTCTCTCTCGCTGAAACACTCTTTTTCTCTCCCTGAACTACTCTCTCTATCTCCCTGGAGCACTCTCTCCATGAAGCACTCTTTCTCTCTCTCTCTCTCCCTGGAGCGCCCTCTCCCTGAAGTACTGAGTCGTGGTTGGGTGACCGAAGTGGGTCGTCGAAGTCAGATTGGCTGTTAACTTTTGTGTAAAAAAGGTTTATTTGTAACCCTCCAATTTGCATACATGTATATTTATAAATGTTTATGCGATTAGCTAATTAGTGAAATTTGTAGATAAAAACCAATCAATACATTTTTAAATATCGCGGGAGCTTTCCAATACTCCGCGTTATAACTTTGTGCGAATTAATTTAACTTGGTGCAATTAGCATAAGTGTCGATGGGTTGGGTGGAACGGCGCCTCCCTCCTGCGGTGTATTGCGGCTCTGGAAGGGGGAGAGGTGTCGTCTGTGTGGTGGGAGGGGGAGGAAGAACTCCTCAACTGTTCCAGGGGTCAACTCGTCAAGGTGAGCTCTTGCTACCTTGAGGTTACCTGGCGATTATTTCGGAGCTCAACGTCCCCGCAGCCCGGTCTCCGACCAGGCTTCGTGGTTGCTGGACTGGTCAACCAGGCTGTTGGACGCTAGGGACAATTTAAATTAGATAACATGAGGCTTAAGTCTCCTGCTCCTGATTAAACACACACACTGTCGGGCCTGCGGGCCGCTCCAAGCAACAGCCTGTTGGACCAAGTTATCACAAGTCGAGCCTGGCCTAAGTCTTCTAAGAAGAACACAAAAGGCTACAGTGAGTGGTATACCAGAGAGGAGAGAGGCATCACGTGGAGTTCCTCAAGGGTTGGGTCCCGTACTGTTTTTAGCATGTCTTTGACCTGACATAAGATATGAGCTCCTTGAGGTGATGCCGAGTTTATACAAATCAAAAGACAAGCGTGGCACTGCTGTCTCTCACTCCAGCCTCATGCACTCTGGCTCAGCTGACCATCAAGGGCAGCTGTCATGTCTCCTGACACTTTTAATGATGGTTCTTACTTTGGTTTAAACTTCACTATTGTCTAGACTCGAAAATGTTCCCCCAACATGATACTAAAAGTTCTAATTTACCGTCAATGTATACAAATATATTGTTACAAACACAAGTTGCAGTGAGATAGGGTTGTTATTAGCTGTCTATGTAATTATAAGGAGCGTAGATTGTAATTTATGATACCTGCTTGATACCTGGTTGATGGGGTTCTGGGAGTTCTTCTACTCCCCAAGCCCGGCCCGAGGCCAGGCTTGACTTGTGAGAGTTTGGTCCACCAGGCTGTTGCTTGGAGCGGCCCGCAGGCCCACATACCCACCACAGCCCGGTTGGTCCGGCACTCCTTGAAGAAAACAATCTAGTTTCCTCTTGAAGATGTCCACGGTTGTTCCGGCAGTATTTCTGATGCTCGCTGGTAGGACGTTGATGTAGAAAATTACGCTGAGGCGCGATTAAGATTCGTTGCGCCCTTCTGCAGTTCGTTATGCGTTATCGTTCACAGGATGAGTATAGGGTCCGCTATACCATAGCACCTTCCGGCGATCACAATACAAATTAACCGCATCAACATTAATAACGGCAGTAGGTCAAGAGACCCAACAAGCGAGAAGGAATATTCAATCAATTCAATTTCAACAATAAGAGGATCGACTGGGAAAAAATAAATGTAGACCTTGTAAGCATTCAATGGGAGACGGTCTTAAGCGACAAAACTCCCACACAGGAAATAGCTCAACTGACAGCTGAAGCTTACAAGGTCTGCTTGAAGCACGTGCCTGTGAGGAGGGGCAGAAAGAGGACCACTCTAGACAGAGAACGCAGACGACTGTACAGGAGAAGGAAAACAATAACTGAAATGCTTAGGCAGACACGACTATCACAAGACAGGAAATAAACCTAAGCAGGGAGAGCGAAGAAATAGAGCAGACGTTGAAGCGATCATACGAGTCTGAGGTAATAGAATTGGGACACAAAGCTATACAAGACATAAAGATAAATACAAAATATTTTTCACATATCAAAATCCTCCACCAGTATTGGACCTTTAATTACAATGGAAGGCACGTACACAGAGGACGACAAAGATATTTGTGAAATTTTAAGAAGCCAGTATGAGGCTATGTTTAGCTCCTCAATAAACAACATGAAAGTTCAAGATCCAGACACCTTCTTCATGAATGACATCCAAGCAGCAGATAATATAACGGATATTAACACGAACTCGGAAGACTTTGAAAGAGAAATTGACAACCGCTCAACACCCTCCCATGCACTCAGCCCCTGGTCCTGACTCGTGGAATTCAATATTCATAAAGAAATGTAAAGTACCAGTAGCGCGAGCGCTCAGCGTAATATGGAGAGAGAGCCTGGATACAGGGGAGATACCAGTTGCACTTAGAGCAGCATATATAGCGCCTCTGCACAAGGGTGGTAGTTAAAGCCTTGGCAAAAAATTATAGACCAGTTGCACTAATATCACACATAATTCAAGTTTTTGAAAGAGTGATTAGGAATCAAATTTCTTGTTTTATTGAAAATAATGAACTACACAACCCAGGACAACATGGATTTAGAGCGGGAAGATCCTGTCTATCACAGTTACTCAACCACTATGACAAAATCACAGGAGCCTTAGAAGAATATCAAAATGCAGATGTTGTATACACAGACTTTGCAAAGGCATTCGACAAATGTGACCATGGGAGCCGAGCGGACATCACGCTGGACTTGTGATCCTGTGGTCCTGGGTTCGATCCCAGGCACCGGCAAAAAAAATGGGCAGAGATTCTTTCACCCTATGCCCCTGTTACCTAGCAGTAAAATAGGTACCTGGGTGTTAGTCAACTGTCACGGGCTGCTTCCTGGGGGGTGGAGGCCTGGTCGAGGACCGGGCCGCGGGGACACTAAAAAGCCCCGAAATCATCTCAAGATAACCTCAAGATGGAGTGATAGCCCATAAAATGAGACCAATAGGAATAACGGGTAAAGTGGGGCGTTGGATTATCAACTTTCTGTCAAACAGAATGCGGAGAGTGACAGTCAATTAAATAAGATCAAGCCGAAGTGCAGTGTAAAGTTTGGTACCCCAGAGCATAGTCCTTAACACCATCGCTATTTCTCATTCTTATCTCTGATATAGACAAAAATACTAGACACAGCTTCGGGTTATCCTTTGCAGATGATACAAAATTCAGCATGGAAATTTTCCCTGTAGAAGACACTGAAAAACTGCAGGCAGATATTACTAAAGTCTTCGATTGGGCAACAGGGTGGATTGGGCAATTGGCTGGATACCTGATCAACCAGGCTGTGACTCATACGTCAGGCTGCGAGCAGCCGCGTCTAACAGCCTGGTTGATCAGTCCAGCAACCAGGAGGCCTGGTCGACGACCGGGCCACGGGGACACTAAGCCCCGGAAGCACCTCAAGGTAACCTCAAGGTAAGGTAACTGAAAATAACACGATGTTTAACGGAGACAAGTTTCAGGTACATAGGTGTGGTGGAAACAAGGAACTTGAACGAAACACAGGGTACAGGACACAGGGTACAGGATACAGGGTACAAGACACAGGGTACAGGACACAATCATGGAAGGAAAGCAACATAAAAAAGATCTGGGAATTATGATGTCTGACGACCTGACATTTAGTGAACATAACCGAGCTAATATGGCTGCAGCCAGGAAAATGATAGGATGGATTATGAGAACGTTCAAATCCAGAGACCCCACAGCAATGCTAATAATATTTAAATCACTGGTACTGTCCCGTCTTGAGTATTGCTCGGTACTCACTTCCCCTTTCAGAGCAGGAGAGATCTCTGAATTAGAGGGAATACAGAGAACATATACGGCACGCATAGAAACGATAAAACATCTAAATTATTGGGACTGTCTCAAAGGTCTTAAATTGTTCTCTTTGGAAAGGAGACGAGAAAGGTATCAAATAATTTATACATGGAAGATACTTGAAGTTCAGGTCCCAAATTTGCACAGTAGAATAACAACATACTGAAACAAAAATTACGTAAGGAAATGCAGAACAGAATCAGTGAAGAGTAAAGGTGCCATAGACACACTCAGAGAACACTGTCTGAACATCAGAGGTCCACAGCTGTTCAACACCCTCCCAGCAAGCATTATAAATATTGCCGGAACAAAGGTGGATGTATTCAATAGACACTTAGATAAGTTCTTGCAAGAAGTGCCAGACCAACCAGGCTGTGGTGAATATGTGAGCCTGTGGACCGCTCCAAGCAACAGCCTGGTGGACCAAGTTATCACAAGTCGACCCTGGCCTCAGGCCGGGCTCGGGGGAGTAGAACAACTCCCAGAACACTCTCCAGCTATAACCTTATGAAAGGTTGAAAGTACGCGCCAGAAACAATGCAAATATTGTAGACTTGTAGAGGGCCGTACTAGTTTGTGTTATACATGATATTGACCATAAAGAAACAGCGGCCCATGAAGAAACAAGTCCACTACGGGCTCACCATAGCCCGTGCTACTTGGAACTTTTTGTTCCAAGGAGCGAATCTTAAACAACAACTGCCCATGAAACGGTGCTTCCTTCAACAACAACAACAAGTGTTGTTCTATAACCCAACACACGACGCTATTCTTTATCCCTCCATGTTTATTATGACTTAACAAACTCTTACACAATTTACCGTTGTCTGCCTAGGAAAACAGTTGTTTACAGCTGTGAGAAAACACAATGTGTAAAATACAATATAGTTATGGTATTAGAAGCGTGGCCAGGAAACACTTTGTATCTAAGGCTTGTCGCCCGTAAATTTTATAGCTCGCTGGGGCAGCGGCAGAAAATTTGGAGGAATATGAAAACCTGTATTAAATGGTGTTTGGTGAACCGGGGGCCACAGTGGGTTATACTGGGGGAGGCTTGGTGTACCGGGGGCCACAGTGGGTTACACTGGGGGAGGCTTGGTGTACCGGGGGCCACAGTGGGTTACACGGGGGGAGGCTTGGTGAACCGGGGGCCACAGTGGGTTACACTGGGGGAGGCTTGGTGAACCGGGGGCCACAGTGGGTTACACTGGGGGAGGCTTGGTGAACCGGGGGCCACAGTGGGTTACACTGGGGGAGGCTTGGTGTACCGGGGGCCACAGTGGGTTACACTGGGGGAGGCTTGGTGAACCGGGGGCCACAGTGGGTTATACTGGGGGAGGCTTGGTGAACCGGGGGCCACAGTGGGTTATACTGGGGGAGGCTTGGTGAACCGGGGGCCACAGTGGGTTACACTGGGGGAGGAAAAGTGAACGGGGCCACTTTTCTTGCACCACAACTTACTTATCCCAACCTATACCTATAATAGGTTAAGTAATAATTGTAATTACGAAGCAATAAGATGCTTATCTTAACATACTAAGAAGGTTAGCTAAGATCGGTGTTTTCTATGAAGCTTTTCAAGGTAAACTAAAATATTCACAATAAATTAGTATGTCACATATGCACTTATTTAATAAGTCAATATTGACTTTAAGAAAGTGCGAGAACGGGTTGCTTATCCACACATCAGACTTAGACAAAAACACAAGTAGCGGTTTTATAGAGTCGTTTTGCAGACGATACCACAATTAACTTGGGGTCCCTCGATTGTTTCAAGCGCGGGTTGGACAAGTATATGAGTGGGATTGGGTGGTTATAGATAGGAGCTGCCTCGTATGGGTCAATAGGCCTTCTGCAGTTACCTTTGTTCTTATGTTCTTAACTTAAGAGTTACCTTGGTAGAAGACAATAAAAACCTGCGAACAGATAGAGATAGAGTCTGCTACTTGGCACTAGTAAACATATTCAAAATTGGTAAATTGCAAACACCGTTCCGTCCTGCCCATCTCTCACACGCTCCTGCAACATTCCTTTTCCTCACGTGTTCATCTATTTCAGTCTATGTTCCCTTTGTTCTATTTTTTTTGCTCTCTTCGGAATGATAATTGAGTCTATCTAGATATTATCAATGATGTTTCCGCGTGGGTTCTAAGCCTCTGGTTGGCGCTCTTAGTGTAGTCATGACAGTGGATGAGTATTTATAATTCGCATGTTGGGTTCAGTTAATGCCGTATGCAATGTGTTTTAATATTAATAGAGTCCTGTCGATGTATCTCCATATCTTAAATAGCGTGATCATGTCTCCTCCTTCTGTGATGACTTAGGTCTAGCATTTTATAGCTTAGGTTTCCTTATCTCGGCTGCCAGACTTTCTTTTTTTCCGCACTTGAGCTATGTGAGTGAAGTGCGGCCGGCGGGCTCACAGACTTGGGCGACAAAGCATGGTGCTGCTTGTATAGTGTCACTGCTACAGGTTGTATAGTGTGGTTGTATTTTGTCCTTGCTACAGATTGTATTATGTCAATGCTACAGGTTGTATAGTGTGTCCCTGCAGCTTTATGCAGTCTTAATTCTCGTGTATTCTCCTCGTGAACGCTGGATCATCTATACACACAGTGAACGACACTGCTGGGTACTGGCCCGCCCAGTCACTGTAACTGGCCCGTCCCAGTCACTGTAACTGGCCCGTCCCAGTCAGTGTAACTGGCCCGTCCCAGTCAGTGTAACTGGCCCGTCCCAGTCAGTGTAACTGGCGAGGGCCACTTTCTGACCACGAGGCCACTCTGCACAGTGTCTTCCCAATAATATCAGACGGCGTCAGCCTAGGACTAAAAATACCCATTTCTGTTTCCCTATTTTCCTAGATAATTTATATTGAAATCCTTCATTTTATATATATATATAAATGGTGCTATATAGTCTTCCGGTTTGGCGCCTTAATTATTATAATTGCCAAACATCCGTAATATAATTAATTTTTTCTTTGTTTCAGGTAAGAGTGCTGATGGTATCTTGGCAGGGTTGGACAAGTATCGTCCTGGGGATGGGGAGGACCAGCCTTCGTGACCCCGCGCTCCTCACACAAGTTCAAGTATGTTCATTGAGACAAGAAAGAAATACATCTCAAAGGGATAGAGTAGCTTAGGCTATTTCTACCCCCTTGCCAGTACACCCACACTAAGTAATGTTTCGTCTCGGAGGGCGAGAGGCTGGTGACCCCCCCCCCCCATTAATCAACCTCGTGGCTGCTTGTAAGGGGATATCAACCAGGTATCAACCAGGTATCAACCAGGGAATGCAAATGGGCAGCGTCGAATGTGCGGGGTGTTTGGATTTGCTGTCTAGTGCTAAAGCTCTGTTATGTCTTGAGTGGGAAGAGGATAGAGTGAACAGGTGATGGGTCTTCGTCTTGTAGCCAAGAGTTGTGTATCTTCACCTTGCTCACAGCCCGGAGACACCTGGGCCAGGCTACGCTGTAGGGTAATGGTGTCTATGGCTGTTTGAACATTGCGCGCGCGCGTTTTTATATACTGTTCTCTTCCCTTGCATGTCATCATTAATTCACTGTTTGGATTATATTTTTTCCCTATGCTGATTTTTAACCAGCATTGACGTCTAGTTTTAGGTGTGTGTGTGTGTGTGTGTGTGTGTGTGTGTGTGTGTGTGTGTGGGAGGGGGGCATGTACTCACCTAATTGTGCTTGCAGGGTAGGTAGTTACCGCTTGGGCCCCTATTATCTAATAGGATAATCCACAGCTTTACCAGCTGTGGATTATCTAATGCGGCAACACCTGATCCTCCCGTTTCGTGTCGTGTTCATCTCTCGTCCTCGAGTTCACCTCATCTGTTCACTTGTGCTAAAAAATGTTCTTTCTGACTTCACTGCGTCTCGTGTTTCCTTCCGTGTTCTCTTGTTCAGTTCTATTAGTCTTTCCTCATAATTCAAGCCTCGCACATCTTGTTCACCAGTGTTCAACTTTCAAGTGCTTGTGATAATCGAGAAAGACATTCTGCCCATCTTTCTATTACCTTGATCATCACTGTTGCCTTGATTGATGAAGATTAAGCCACCCAAAAGGTGGCACGGGCATGAATAGCCCGTAAGTGGTGGCCCTTTTGAGCCATTACCAGTATCAAGAGCTGATACTGGAGATCTGTGGAGGTGCGACTGCACCCTGCGTGACGGGAGATGTCTCCCCCGTGTTCACTGTTGTCCTGTCGTAAAACTGCAGATGATGCGTTAAAAATATCGCAATATCGAGACATCTCTACGACAGAATCTTAAGGCGGGATTGAACTAGCGTCCTCCGTCACCCCCCCCCCCCCAAGATGGTTCACTAATTTGGTTCAGATGGTTTCCCCTCTAGGACTGTGCAGAGATATCGACCCTCGTCTGTACTCGCCTAATTGTGCTTGCGGGGGTTGAGCTCTGGCTCTTTGGTCCCGCCTCTCAATTGTCAATCAACAGGTGTACAGGTTCCTGAGCCTATTGGGCTCTATCATATCTACACTTGAAACTGTGTATGGAGTCAGCCTCCACCACATCACTGCCTAATGCATTCCATCTGTTAACTACTCTGACACTATAAAAGTTCTTTCTAATATCTATATGGCTGACAATTGGGCAAATCAATTTCCAAAATCCAAATTGGGCACTCCATTTCCACCTTTGTCCTAGTGCGTGTGCACGTGCGTGCGGGTGGGAACAGAACACGTGGGTGTGGGTGTAGTTAGCGTGTTGGTGTTGTGGGTGGGATGAGCAGATCGCTCGCACAAATACCAACGCATCTATAACCAAATCTCCTGTCATGTTTATACAATGAGGCGGGATCGTCGGCCGGGCGCTGGGCCTTACACCCGATTGTTCTGGGTGGTGGGAGGAGGGGGGGGGGGGTGCTGTGCACCACCAACCCCCACCCACCACCTACACCACCTTGCACCACCACACCGGCTGGCCTTCCTGGGAGGGGGCCAGAGACAGAGAGAGAGACAAGAGACAGAGAGACAGCCAGCTACCCAGTCAGGCAGACAGCCAGCCAGGCAGGCAGACAGCCAGCCAGCCAGGCAGGCAGACAGCCAGGCAGGCAGACAGCCAGCCAGGCAGACAGCCAGCCAGGCAGACAGCCAGCCAGGCAGACAGCCAGCCAGGCAGACAGCCAGCCAGCCAGCCAGCCAGCCAGCCAGCCAGCCAGCCAGTCAGCCAGCCAGCCAGACAGCCAGACAGCCAGACAGCCAGCTAGCCAGACAGCCAGCAAGCCAGGCAGCCAGTCAGTCCTCCAAGATCTTCCAGATGCAGCCGATATTGACTCTCCCTGGAACACAGTTCGAGGGATTTTCGAACACTGCCAATAATTCAGATGTTCGAATGAATGGGTTCCAGTAAATTTTCTCTTGGACATAAGTCTGGAACACCACTGTGGCATCTAACCTCCAATATCGCCACACCTGGAGGATGACTTGTGGAGGTTACCTGCTGGATGGGGTTCTGGGAGTTCTTCTACTCCTCCAAGAAGGGGAAAAGGTCTTCTGGGAATCATCCCCCCCGCGACCCCTATCACTGAACTTGGGCCAGATTCACGAAGCAGTTACGCAAGTACTTACGAACGTGTATACATCTTTCCTCAGTCTTTGACGGCTTTGGTTACATTTATTAAACAGTTTACAAGCATGAAAACTTCCCAATCAACTGTTGTTATTGTTATAAACAGCCTCCTGGTGCTTCGGAGCTCATTAACTGTTTAATAATTGTAAACAAAGCCGCCAAAGATTGAGAAAAGATGGACAGGTTCGTAAGTGTTCGCGTAATTAATTCGGGGATCTTGCCCATGGCCTCCTGGTGGTTGGCCTGGTCAACCAGCAGGTTGTTAGAGGCTGCTGCTCGTTATCTGATGGATGAATTACAGTCTGGTAGATCAAGTATCCCTTAGAGATGCTGGCAAAGTTGTCAAATCACTTGTGATCCTCATCAGCAAAGTTGGCCCCACTGATCTAACATATATAGTGTGCAGACGAGGAGTCACAATAACGTGACTGAAATATGTTGACCAGACCACACACTAGAAAGTGAAGGGACGACGACGTTTCGATCCGTCCTGGACCATTCTCAAGTCGATTGTGTCGATCACAATTGATTACAATCGGCCATTCTCAAGTCGATCACAATCGACTTGAGAATGGTCCAGGACGGATCGAAACGTCGTCGTCCCCTCACTTTCTAGTGTGTGGTCTGGTCAACGTATATATTGTGAGTATTGTGTGTGGAGCTCACCCAAGTCTTTTTCTTTTGTTCCCGATTTTTGTTCATTAAAAACAAAACGGGTTAGTTTTTCTCTTGCTATTCAGAAAAATTTTCAAAGTTAGACGCCCGAGGCAGGACAAGTCTTAATCTAACCAAGCCCTAATGTAACCAAACCTTAATATATCCAAGCCTTAATATATCCAAGCCTTAATATATCCAAGCCTTAATATATCCAAGCCTTAATATATTCAAGCCTTAATATATCCAAGCCTTAATATATTCAAGCCTTAATATATTCAAGCCTTAATATATTCAAGCCTTAATATATCCAAGCCTTAATATATTCAAGCCTTAATATATTCAAGCCTTAATATATCCAAGCCTTAATATATTCAAGCCTTAATATATTCAAGCCTTAATATATCCAAGCCTTAATATATCCAAGCCTTAATATATTCAAGCCTTAATATATCCAAGCCTTAATATATCCAAGCCTTAATATATCCAAGCCTTAACCTAGCCAAGCCCAGGTGGGCGGGATCCGGGAAGGCTGAAATCAGTGCGCCATGTTGAGCCACTTATAATTTATGTGCCTCAGACGGGAAAAGTTTAGTCTAACTTGGTGCGACTTGTGTGATGGATGACCCGACCTTAAACGCCCCGCCGCTCTCTTCCCCGGGGTTCGAACCCCAGCGTGTTCTCTCTCTCATGTTATTGCACCAAGCTTCAGCTCCTGGGCTACACCATTTCAACTGTCAGTCTTGTAGAGGACTCGACTTCTTGGTCCTTTTAAAGCTGTGGATTGATGATGTTTTTTCCATATATATGAGTAAGTAATGCTCTAAATATTTTCTATGTCTGGATCATGTCCTCTGTTGTTCTTTTTTGGTTCATCTCTCTGGAGTCTATTCTTGAAACTCGACTCTTTGAATTCTAGGACCAGTTTTATTAATATAAATCTCTCTTTTTGGTGCAGTATATTCTAATGTTAGTCTTGGTGTAAGCAGCGTTGTGTATTTACTATTTTGTTAGAATTTTGTATGTCGTTATCATGTCCCGGGTGAGTGTTCCCAAGAGGAGGAGGAGGGGGGGGTCTCATTTCTTGTATATAGCCTTTATTGTGTTCCTTTGTTAAAGATCCTAAAGGCTAAATTATCAAATGTGTACCTACGATACTCAACTAATTTGTGCCTGATACCGGGTAAACATTAGCAAATAAGAATACATACACACTCATGTATGTGTGTATGTATTCATGTATTGTATGTACTCAGTCATGATTATTTACACAATACTTGTAATAGTTAAAGAAAATCATTAATTATGGCTTTTGGAAATTCCAGATATAAACAAGAATCATATAGTACACAAAAATGAGGCTTATCATATCAATAATTTTTCAGCTTAAGGCTGATTAATGTATTACTTAACCTATACCTATAATAGGTTAAGTAACAATTGTAATTACGAAGCTATAAGATGCTTATCTTAACATACTAAGAAGGTTAGGTGAGGTCGGTGTTTTCTATGAAACTTTTTAAGGGTATTATGTTTAAGTCAATATTGACTTTACGAATTTGCGAGAACGGGTTGATTCGGCGCTCAGAGCTCAGGTTTAGTCTTTACTAAAGTTATCCGTTAACATAAATATCTCCATATTCTTTTCTCACGATACTAGTCAATTTTGGGGGGCAAACTAGTGTTAAATTTTCTTTTCACTAATTCAATATTTGGAATATTACGAAATGTTATATTTTGTCCGTCTAGAACACGAACTGATCTTCTGTTCATCTTGGGCGCAGAACGTAATTTAATTGTTAAGAAATGATTGAAGATATAAATGAAAGTTAAATTTGAATATTTTGGAGTTATTAGACGGCTAACGGTCACCACCACCACCACCACCCTGGTACCACCACTAGGATAGTTGTGGTGACCCACGATAGTGGTGGTGACCCACGATAGTGGTGGTGACCCAGGATGGTGGTGGTGACCCAGGATGATGGTGGTGACCCAGGATGGTGGTTTGTGGTGGTGGCCACGTGACGGGCCCGCCAGCTGCCGCTGTTATTTTCTCGTTAGTCTGAACCCGGCACCACTCTGCCAGATGCCTCATATATCTAGATGTGTGTGTGTGTGTGTGTGGGTGGGTGGGTGTGTGTGTGTGTGTGTACTCACCTAGTTGTGTCTGCAGGATCGAGCATTAACTCTTGGATCCCGCCTTTCGAGCATCGGTTGTTTACAGCAATGACTCCTGTCCCATTTCCCTGTCATACCTGGTTTTAAAATTATGAATAGTATTTGCTTCCACAACCTGTTCCTGAAGTGCATTCCATTTTCCCACTACTCTCACGCTAAAAGAAAACTTCCTAACATCTCTGTGACTCATCTGAGTTTCAAGCTTCCATCCATGTCCCCTCGTTCTGTTACTATTCCGTGTGAACATTTCGTCTATGTCCACTCTGAGTATTTTATACGTTACTATCATGTCCCCCCTCTCCCTCCTTCTTTCTAGTGTCGTAAGGCACAGTTCCCTCAGGCGCTCCTCATACCCCATCCCTCGTAGCTCTGGGACGAGTCTCGTTGCAAACCTCTGAACCTTTTCCAGTTTCATTATATTCTTCTTCAGATGGGGATGGGGACTCCATGATGAGGCGGCATACTCTAAGACTGGCCTTACGTAGGCAGTGTAAAGCGCCTTAAATGCCTTCTTACTTAGGTTTCTGAATGATGTTCTAACTTTCGCCAGTGTAGAGTACGCTGCTGTCGTTATCCTATTTATATGTGCCTCAGGAGATAGATTAGGTGTTACGTCCACCCCCAGGTCTCTTTCGCGCGTCGTCACAGGTAGGCTGTTCCCCTTCATTGTGTACTGTCCCTTTGGTCTCCTATCTCCTAGTCTCATTTCCATAACTTTACATTTGCTCGTGTTGAATTCCAGTAGCCATTTCTCTGACCATCTCTGCAACCTGTTCAGGTCCTCTTGGAGGATCCTGCAATCCTCATCTGTCACAACTCTTCTCATCAACTTTGCGTCATCTGCAAATCCGCATCCGGATGTGTGTGTGTGTGTGTGTGTGTGTGTGTGTGTGTGTGTGTGTGTGTGTGTGTGTGTGTGTGTGTACCCTCGTGTGATGAGTCCTTATATCCTCGTGTGATGAGTCCTTATATCCTCGTGTGATGAGTCCTTATATCCTCGTGTGATGAGTCCTTATATCCTCATGTGATGAGTCCTTATATCCTCGTGTGATGAGTCCTTATATCCTCGTGTGATGAGTCCTTATATCCTCATGTGATGAGTCCTTATATCGTGTGATGAGTCCTTATATCCTCATGTGATGAGTCCCTCAAGAGTAGTGGTTGGGGCCAGTAGTAAAGATATCCTCCTCAATAATGTGTAGCGTATGATCCCAATTTGCTAGTTACAAGACCTTGATCCAGAGTGCTTGAGGATATCATTAGTGATATCACGACACTAATAAGGTGGATGTTCTCTAAAGGAAATTGGCGCTGACGGCAGTTATTGACATGTATTCAAACTACCACTTGTTCAGAACACGTCCCTGCGATATTGTTAGCTGATTGGTCGACTACTGTGAATTATGTCGTGACGCATCGAACTGCGTCTGATGCGTCTGGAGGTTGGGTTACAGACTTGCGTCACGCAACAGGGGTCAGGGGGCTACCAGCAGGGGACAGGAAGCCACCAGCAGGGGTTAATATATACCAATATAAGAAATATTGCAACAACAGAAAAACCTTCCAAGAGAGAACTAGACAAGTTTATGCTGGTGTTAGTGGATCAGCCAGGCTGTGATGGCCGTGTGCGCCTCGGGGGATATGAAGACCCACTTCACAGCCCAGACAACCACCAGGGGGAGGCTGGCAGCAAGCCAGGCTCCAGGTGGCAGAAAAACTCTGGAAATCGTCAACAGGTATACAAGAATTATAACCGATAAATCGTGGCTGGCACGCACTATGGAACTAAAGTGTGAAGGCTGTAGTGTAGTAATAATCTTGCATCACCGGTAACTTTAATTGGCTTAACTATGCCAATGGCACTCAAGTGGCACTTTCAATGGCACTTACACTCACACAGTGCCACTCAATGGCACTTACACACTCACACAGTGCCACACAATGGCACTTACACTCACAGTGCCACTCAATGGCACTTACACACTCACACAGTGCCACTCAATGGCACTTACACACTCACACAGTGCCACTCAATGGCACTTACACACTCACACAGTGCCACACAATGAGGAGAAACATGGGCACTTCCAATCACAACTGATTATGCTGTTGGGAACACCAGCATAATCACTTTAATGAGGACCTCAGCTTAGTCGTGAGTTACAATCTCAGTGTCACTCATTACACGGCCTTGTAGCAGTGAGTGTCGGCCTTAAGGTTACTCTCAACACCCCGGTCTTAGGACTTGTCAAGTATTTACACATCCACTTACGAAACCTGTACATCCTTATACTCTCATGGTGGCTTTGTTTACATTGTTAATCCAATCCGTCTTTATTCCAAGTCCATTCCATCCAGCGGTCGACCCCACAGACGCATTCATCAATTTTAATATTCTATTCATTCAAAATATGATTTTTTTCAAATATAAATTATTATTATTATATATTAGCGTATTGTGTATATATAGGCATAGGTTAGGTTAGGTGTTTAGGTTCTGTTGGCGATTATTTGTATTTGTAGTACGTGGGTGAAGCATTTACAGCGTTGTGGTTCGAACACAAGTCGTCAGTGAAGCACTTGTTCCTGAAGTGTTCGGACGTCATCAGTTGAGTCGTGTGTAAACCGTTTTTCATACATAAACAGCGGGGTTGGTGGGTGGATGGAATAGACTTTGGGCCCTTTGTTTAGAGGACGGGCTGTATTAGTCAGTTTACGAGCTTCGAAACTTCTCAATCCAAGGGGGAAGTTTCAGAGCTCATAAATTGTATATGTATACGAAAGGGGGGGGGGGGGGCCATGACTGTTGAAAGATGCACAGGTTCCGTAAGGCTATGGGTCCCCAGGCCCGCTGGTTCTCGCCCAGTATCCTGACCTGGTTTCAAGTCGAGACGAAGAAACTTTCTCATAACATCGCAGCGGCCAACTTAATAATTTCCGTGAGCCATAATATTGTGTTCAAACTAAAGCATTACGTGTTGTCTCGTGTAAACCTCGTGTAAACCACATGTAAACCTCGTGTAAACCTCGTGTAAACTACATGTAAACGTCATGTAAACCTCATGTAAACCTCATGTAAACCTCATGTAAACCACGTGTAAACTTCATGTAAACCTCGTGTAAACCACGTGTAAACTTCATGTAAACCTCATGTAAACCTCGCGTAGACCACATGCATGCAAACTTCGCATAAACCACATGTAAACTACATGTAAACCTCTTGTTAACTACATGTAAACCTCATGTAAAATTCATGTAAACATTGTGTAAACTACATGTAAACCTCGTGTACACCACGTGTTGTAACCAACTGAGAGAGTTCTTGGAAGAATCAATGGAACACAAATCAACATGCCAGCTCGTATAGTATCTGCAGAGGAGACTTGTTTGTCTCTGGTCGTGATGCTAATAATAACACAAATTATTTTTAAATAAACAGTTGTTGATAAAGGATAATAGGGAAACCAAAAAGGCATATAAGGATATATTTTTTTTATATAAGATTTACTTGTACGGGATGGATAATGTTGGCGGCGACCACGATGGTGTCTGCCAAGGCGGAGGAAGTCATTAGGGAGACTGGATATCCTGCCTGTGGTGGTGGTGTGTGTGGGGGGGGGGTGTTCTCCCCTGCCTGTGGTGTGGGAAGGGGGGTGCTCTCCCCTGCCTGTGGTGGTGGGGGGTGTCCTCTCCTGCCTGTGGGGGGGGGATGGGGGGTGCTCTCCCCTGCCTGTGGTGGTGGGGATGCTGCCTCCTGCTCTCCCCTGCCTGTGGTGTGGGAAGGGGGGTGCTCTCCCCTGCCTGTGGTGGTGGGGGGGGGGGGTGCTCTCCCCTGCCTGTGGGGGTTGGGGGGGGAATGCTGCCTCCTGCTGTCCTCTGCCTGTGGGGGTTGGGGGGGGGAATGCTGCCTCCTGCTGTCCTCTGCCTGTGGTGGTGGGGGGGGTGCTCTCCCCTGCCTGTGGTGGTGGGGGGGAGGGGTGCTCTCCCCTGCCTGTGGTGGTGGGAGGGGGGATGCTACCTCCTGCTGTCCTCTGCCTGTGGTGGGGGGATGCTGCCTCCTCCTGTCCTCTGCCTGTGGTGGTGGGATGCTGCCTTCTGCTCTCCTCTGCCTGTGGTGGGGGGATGCTGGCTCCTGCTGTCCTCTGCCTGTGGTGGGGGGATGCTGGCTCCTGCTCTCCTCTGCCTGTGGTGGGGGATGCTGCCTCCTGCTGTCCTCTGCCTGTGGTGGTGGGATGCTGCCTTCTGCTCTCCTCTGCCTGTGGTGGGGGGGTGCTGGCTCCTGCTGTCCTCTGCCTGTGGTGGGGGATGCTGCCTCCTGCTGTCCTCTGCCTGTGGTGGGGGGATGCTGGCTCCTGCTGTCCTCTGCCTGTGGTGGGGGGATGCTGCCTTCTGTCCTCTGCCTGTGGTGGGGGGATGCTGGCTCCTGCTCTCCTCTGCCTGTGGTGGGGGATGCTGCCTTCTGCTCTCCTCTGCCTGTGGTGGGGGATGCTGGCTCCTCCTGTCCTCTGCCTGTGGTGGGGGGATGCTGCCTCCTGCTGTCCTCTGCCTGTGGTGGGGGGATGCTGGCTCCTGCTGTCCTCTGCCTGTGGTGGGGGGATGCTGGCTCCTGCTGTCCTCTGCCTGTGGTGGGGGATGCTGCCTCCTGTCCTCTGCCTGTGGTGGGGGGATGCTGGCTCCTGCTGTCCTCTGCCTGTGGTGGGGGATGCTGGCTCCTCCTGTCCTCTGCCTGTGGTGGGGGGATGCTGCCTCCTGCTGTCCTCTGCCTGTGGTGGGGGATGCTGGCTCCTGCTGTCCCCTCCCTGTGGTGGGGGGATGCTGCCTCCTGCTCCCCCTGCCTGTGGTGGGGGGGATGCTGCCTCCTGCTCTCCCCTGCCTGTGGTGGGGGGATGCTGGCTCCTGCTGTCCTCTGCCTGTGGTGGGGGGATGCTGGCTCCTGCTGTCCCCTCCCTGTGGTGGGGGGATGCTGCCTCCTGCTCCCCCCTGCCTGTGGTGGGGGGGATGCTGCCTTCTGCTCTCCCCTGCCTGTGGTGGGGGATGCTGCCTCTATCTCCCCCCCTGCCTGTGGTGGGGGGATGCTGCCTCCTGTCCTCTGCCTGTGGTGGGGGGATGCTGCCTCCTGCTCTCCCCTGCCTGTGGTGGGGGATGCTGCCTCCATCTCCCCCCCCCCCTGCCTGTGGTGGCGGGATGCTGCCGCCTCCTGTCCTCTGCCTGTGGTGGGGGATGCTGCCTCCATCTCCCCCCTGCCTGTGGTGGGGGGATGCTGCCTCCATCTCCCCCCCCCCTCTGCCTGTGGTGGGGCAGCAAATTGTGGTGAGGAGCGGGGAGCCTTCCCGTGCTAGGGGAGGAGGGTGCTCTCCAGAATCAATGGCCTGCAACACATTTCCTCCGAAATATTCGCTGCTGTAAACAGCAAGAGTGAAATAGACGAGGTGCTGCTGGGGTTTGTGCTCTGCTCTTGGCTCTTTTGTCCTCGTTTAGTTGGGGCTTTATGTATTATATTGAGTAGTTTATTAGTGTGTGTGCGTGTGTGCGCGTGTATGTGTTTATAATGTAATATACATATACCTTCACATGTCGTTTTTTAACCTATGATTTGTGGAGTTGATTTCGACTAGGACCAAAGGTGAAACAGAGTTGGAACTTAGCTGTTTAAATTTACGCGTGTGTCGTAGAAACCCGAGTAGTTGCGGGTAGTAGAGGAAGTTAGTGCGTGTGTGTTGGGCGCGTATCGTAACTGAGAGTCGCTGACCGCCTGCGCCAGTATTTACGACCACGGCGTTGGTTGTAACTCCGGCCCCTCGTAGTACCTTCTTCAGGAGTCTCTAGTGCAGTTTGCCTCCGTGTATTTTACAGTAAAATACTTTCATTCTCCTCGTATGCTATCATTCTCCTCCTGCTCCTTGGTGATATTGTTACTGGCGATCACAGCCTCAGACTGCCTTCCCAAGGGTGAGGATCCTTGAGTTGTTTTGGGGATAGTTCATCCTCGGTGTAGAGAATAGTGTTTGGTAACTTGGTGCGCATCAGTGAGGGTCGTATTCTTGAAGAGCTCAAGATCTGAGTGTCCTAGTTTAGGGCCAATATATCAGGAGGATGTCTTAGTACACAAGTAAGAACGGCGTGTCCTTAGCGACTCGAGTTTTCGCTGCGACGGATTTGGCTGTTTATTTGTAAAATGTTAACCACTAGATATTAATTTTCTTCTGTCCACAGTGAACAGGGTTAGAGACCTGTCGGACCCTATCTAGTGCAGCGAGTAGTCGTGCATAGGTGATTGAAGTTCTGTTATATTTTTGTTGTCCTTCATATGCTTAGAAAGCTACAGTACAGTTTGAGGAGAGTGTTGAGTGCTGGGAATATGAATAATAATAATAATACAAATGTTTATTCAGGTGAAAGTACATACATACAAGATGAGTTACAAACATTAAGTTGGATTTCTAGATAGACCTAGTACATACTATGCCTAAAGCCACTAATACGCACAGCGTTTCTCCTAAGTCCTAATTCCTCGTCAAGTTGAGGAGGCGAGACGTGAGCTGTGTGTTGACACGACAACACGACATTGTTTTCACTGGGACGAAGTTTCCAAGTTGTAAACTGTGGATTATGAACAGTGTACAGCGAGAACTACGACTATCTTGAGATTATCTTGAGATGATTTTGGGGCTTTTAGTTTCCCCGACCAGGCCTCCACCCCCAGGAAGCAGCTCGTGACAGCTGACTAACACCCAGGTACCTATTTTACTGCTAGGTAACAGGGGCATAGGGTGAAAGAAACTCTGCCCATTATTTCTCGCCGGCGCCTGGGATCGAACCCAGGTCCACAGGATCACAAGTCCAGCGTGCTGTCCGCTCGGCCGACCAGCTCCCCAGGAGTGTACTGGTGAACATGGCCGGATGAGTGTGTACTGGGGTTGATGGGGCAGCTGTGGTCCGCCCCCCCCCCCCTTCCCAGGTAATGTTCCGTCAGCACAATGGAACAAAGTCAGAGTGCAGTGCCGTGTAGCAGGTTCCCGAAGCTGAACCTTTTTTGTTCGGGCTCTGGTAGCCTGGGGCCCTCGCACGGTGTGTGGTGGGCTGGGGCCCCCCCCCCTCTCGCACGGTGTGTGGTGGGCTGGGGCCCCCCTCTCGCACGGTGTGTGGTGGGCTGGGGGACCCCCCTCTCGCACGGTGTGTGGTGGGCTGGGGGCCCCCTCTCGCACGGTGTGTGGTGGGCTGGGGGCTCCCTCTCGCACGGTGTGTGGTGGGCTGGGGGCTCCCTCTCGCACGGTGTGTGGTGGGCTGGGGGCCCCTCGCAGGTTGTGGATTCCTGGCCAGTGCTGCATACTCCAATGCTAGTCTAGCAAAAGGTCGTGTAGATTGTCTTGAAAGAGTCCTGATGTGTGTCGAATGGTAACGAATTAGTTGGGCAACATCACCAGGTAACTCCACTGATTAAACATACCTGGTGAGGTGTTTACCTGCAGAGGGTTTCGAGTGGTGTTCTACTCCCCCGAGCCCGGCCAGGCGTGACAATAGCGACCCATTAACCAAAAGACATAAAGACCGAGCAGTCGTGTGCTGGTTCTAGCTCACAGAACCATAGAACTAGTTCATAGAACCATAGAACTACACACAGAGATCACACTAACGTGATGAATCAATTGAACAAATCCACAAGGGCCGTGACGAGGATTCGAACCTGCGTCCGAGAGCATCCCAGACACTGCCTTAATCGGAGAGGCTACGGGATCCAGTAAATTCAGTAGAACTTCGGTTTCAACTCTTTTTTTTTTTTTTTAACCCTGTCGTAGCTCAGTCGATTAAGGCAGTGTCTGGGATGCCCCCGGACGCAGGTTCGAATCCTCGTCACGGCCCTTGTGGATTTGCTCATTTAACCATAGAACTCGTTCATAGAACGTCACATGTGGAAGGAGTCCGTCCCATACCTACACGTAACTTAGACAATTTAACTGACGAAAATACAACATTAAGGGAATCGAACGGCGTGATATAACTTAACAACATTTGATGTGGTGTTGTGATCTAAACCTGTGGCATCGAGCTCTGTCAACTACTTGGGGGAGGAAAAGGTAGTCCAGATTAGTTTTTTTTTTCTTCTCTCAAGTGCTTCTGCATTGATTTTTACGGCTCTTATATTTTCTTAAAGCTGATCCTTCGAGTGATGGTGACTGGTTTTGCCTGAGACACCCCCCCGCCCTGCCCAGTGGTCTATCAGGGGGGGATAGACCCCCCTGGTTGACCACTAACTGGGAGGCCCGGTCGGAGACCGAGCCGCGGGGCCTTTGATCCCCGGAAACTCGGGGTGGCCCCACTGGCCCGGTCTGGCCCCACTGGCCCGGTCTGGCCCCACTGGCCCGGTCTGGCCCCACTGGCCCGGGGTGGCCCCACTGGCCCTGGGTGGGCCCACTGGCCCGGGGTGGGCCCACTGGCCCAGGGTGGGCCCACTGGCCCGGTCTGGCCTCACTGGCCCGGTCTGGCCTCACTGGCCCGGTCTGGCCCCACTGGCCCGGTCTGGCCCCACTGGCCCGGTCTGGCCCCACTGGCCCGGTCTGGCCCCACTGGCCCGGTCTGGCCGACCTGGCCCGGTCTGGCCTCACTGGCCCGGGGTGGCGGCAACTGAGCTGGAGCTGAAAAATGACTGCTGGATGGCCACACTATATCCCGACGGCCAAGATATGTACTAGTAACGTTAAATCGACGTAATATCTACGTTAAATCGACGTAATATCTACGTTAAATCGACGTAATATCTACGTTAAATCGACGTAATATCTACGTTAAATCGACGTAATATCTACGTTAAATCGACGTAATATCTACGTTAAATCGACGTAATATCTACGTTAAATCGACGTAATATCTACGTTAAATCGACGTAATATCTACGTTAAATCGACGTAATATCTACGTTAAATCGACGTAAGATCTACGTTAAATCGACGTAAGATCTACGTTAAATCGACGTAAGATCTACGTTATATCAACGTTATAGACGTCGATTCTTCGTGAACGTTGTCTGCCTGGCCTGGTCGAGGACCGGGCCGCGGGGACGCTAAGCCCCGAAATCTAGACCTCAAGGTCTAGATCTGTCCCGGGGAAAGGGGCGTCTGCCCATGGATAGGTGGTAGCAAGATGGAGAGGCTGGAGGTAGCAAGATGGAGAGGCTGGAGGTAGCAAGATGGAGAGGCTGGAGGTAGCAAGATGGAGAGGCTGGAGGTAGCAAGATGGAGAGGCTGGAGGTAGCAAGATGGAGAGGCTGGAGGTAGCAAGATGGAGAGGCTGGAGGTAGCAAGATGGAGAGGCTGGAGGTAGCAAGATGGAGAGGCTGGAGGTAGCAAGATGGAGAGGCTGGAGGTAGCAAGATGGAGAGGCTGGAGGTAGCAAGATGGAGAGGCTGGAGGTAGCAAGATGGAGAGGCTGGAGGTAGCAAGATGGAGAGGCTGGAGGTAGCAGAGAAGTATGGAAGATGGAGGTAATGTGGGAAGGAGCGTGATGATAAGGGAGTAATACGAGCGTGAGGGGTGATGGAAGGGGGATGGGAGGGGGACGGAAGAGATGGGATAGGCCTCAGGGGCGTGATGGGGCGAGGCGACCTGGGGATCGGGGGGGGGGGTACTGCTGAGGGGGAAGGGAAGGATGGAAAGGTGTTTGTGTGGAAGGGAAGGTGGGAAGGTTTGAGGGAAGGAGGGGGAAGGGACGTGGTTAAGGGAGAAGGGGGGAGGGGGGGCGGGAGATACAAGGTGCTTCACCAGTCAGATTTGATTAATGTTAATGGTGCTGATTTGATTTGTTATATGGCGTAGGCTGTGAGGATGGGCTGGGGGGGGGAGGTGACTGTACTGTATGGGGGGGTGGACTCTACTGTGTGGGGGGGGACTGTACTGTGTATGGGGGGTGTGGACTCTACTGTGTGGGGGGGGGACTGTACTGTGTATGGTGGGGGGTGGACTCTGTGTGGGGGGGACTGTACTGTGTATGGGGGGGTGGACTCTACTGTGTGGGGGGGGACTGTACTGTGTATGGGGGGGTGGACTCTACTGTGTGGGGGGACTGTACTGTGTATGGGGGGGGTGGACTCTACTGTGTGGGGGGGGACTGTACTGTGTATGGGGGGGTGGACTCTACTGTGTGGGGGGGGGACTGTACTGTGTATGGGGGGGGTGGACTCTACTGTGTGGGGGGGACTGTACTGTGTATGGGGGGGGTGGACTCTACTGTGTGGGGGGGACTGTACTGTGTATGGGGGGGTGGACTCTACTGTGTGGGGGTGACTACTGTACTGTGTATGGGGGGTGACTACTGTACTGTGTATGGGGGGTGACTACTGTACTGTGTATGGGGGGTGACTACTGTACTGTGTATGGGGGGTGACTACTGTACTGTGTATGGGGGGTGACTACTGTACTGTGTATGGGGGTGACTACTGTGTGGGGGGGGGGAGGGACTGTACTGTGTGTGTGTGGGGGGGGGAGGGGCTGTGGTATAGCAGGGCGCACGTCAACGAGGAGCGGATATCTACGTCAACTGGGAATTGACGTAATGCCAACCGTACGCTGACGCCAAGACCCCCCACCCCGCCAATACCCCCACCCGACGCCAACTGTGGTGGGGTTGTACAAATTTTGTGGTGGGTGGGGGCGGGGGGTGAGGGAATAGAGAGAGTGGAGAGACACAGGTGAAGGGAAAGTTTCAAATTAGGAAGTATAGTGAGAGTTATGAGACGAGGCGGACTGTCCGCCTTGCTGACACGGTGTGTGGGGGTGTTGGTCTCTCTCGTCAGGGAGCTGTGTGTGTTTGAGAGAGGTTCTTCATGTGTATTTCAACACATATGGATGTCTCTAGATGAATACTGATTACCATTCATACATAATTGCTATACATTATGCTATTTATGTATTTATTTATACATAAATACTGTATGGCAGATGCTTTCACACGTTCTCATGTTCTAGGGACTCTATTATTATTATTATTATTATTATTATTATTATTATTATTATTATTATTATTATTATATATATATTTTTTATATTTCAAGCTACACCCTGGTGGCTTGGTGCTGTAGACTGATATTTGGTGGTTTTGTGTTCAGGATTTTTTTTATTGTTACCGCCGGAGGCTGCTAGTTCATTGTGCACCCCATACCACAGGTAGGTCCTGTGAGCGGTAGCGCAAAAAGCATTACAGAGGGCACAATAATCTAAGATGTGTTCAGGAGTTGCTGGAGTGTCTGGTCATATGGTGGACGCTGCTCTCCTTAGTGCCTGGTCTTGCACGTCTTGTAGTTTTTGCTGTATGTTAGTTTTCTTTACGGAGTGTAGTATTGTTGGAGGATATTTTAGATGCGATATCTTATGATACACTTGTATAAGTGTAGCTGAATGTTTTGTACTGTATTGTGTGGTAGTACATCTTTGTGGAAACCCTGGCTACGAGGTCGTGTATTTTAGGCTTGTGTGCGAGACTTCGAGACATCTCCGAGCACAATATTGCATTTTGATCTTTTCCTCAACATTGATCTACGTGCACACAGCCAGTGTAGAGCTATAACGGTATAGCTCCAACTATGATATATGAACCCGTATTATCTGGTGTGGTATACTTCCTCTTCCATATATTTCACGAGTCTCTGATCAATTACTTTTTTTCGCATATTTTAGCTAGTACTTCGAGAAGGGAAATTGGTGTGTAATTTTCAGTTTGGGTTGGGGATTTTCCAGGCTTGGGGGATTAAAGGGATTATGGCATTTTTGAAGTGTGTGGGGGGAATAGTCCAGATGCAAGAGCCGCATTTAATATCAATTGTGTATTGATAGATTACAGTCACTGGTACAATTTTGTTTATCCTGTTATTGCTTAGCGATTTGGTCTTGAAACCTCTAATTGTTTTATACACCTCTGCAGCGGTTGTGTTTCGTAAGGTGGCATTTATTGCGAATGTTGTTAAGGTCTATTGTTTGCGTCGGGAGTAGTGCTGCAGCTCTGTTATGAACTAGAGTTGTAATTTCACTTTAATTGATATGACAAAAGTTCACAGTTCTTCAAAGTTTATTCTGATTTTTTCCCCCAGAACTTTCAGAATTCCTGTTGTCGTTCTTTCTCTCCTCGTAGAGTTTATTTCCCGAGACGTGTGTGTGTGTAGAGGGAGCCGGTCAGCCGAGCGGACAGCACGCTGGACTTGTGATCCTGTGGTCCTGGGTTCGATTCCAGGCGCCGGCGAGAAACAATGGGCAGAGTTTCTTTCACCCTATGCCCCTTTTACCTAGCAGTAAAATAGGTACCTGGGTGTTAGTCAGCTGTCACGGGCTGCTTCCTGGGGGTGGAGGCCTGGTCGAGGACCGGGCCGCGGGGACACTAAAAAGCCCCGAAATCTCAAGATAACCTCAAGATAACCTCAAGATAGGGTGTTTCCTGGGCTGAGTTTGCCAGCCTGCAAACTCAGCCCAGGAAACAGTGCCGGTATTGTGAAAAGCCGGTACTGTGTTACCAGCACAGTACAGAGTCACGTCAATACCTGACCAACGAACGTACCGATTCGTTACTAATTTGGGGGGAGCACGAGTTAATTAGATTTTTTGTGCCTAAATTGGGAAAGCGAATTACTGCTAACGAGCTTTTCAGTCGTTACCAACTAGTGAGAGCCGAATGGAGTCCATTTCAATAGCTTTATTTTTAGTTGTCAGGAGTTCATTGTTTGGACCATTGAGCGTAAACTTCTGACTTCCGTGTCATAAAATGATCGTCCGATGCGTAAGTAATTCCTTTGTCGGGGGGGGGGGGCGGGGGAGGGAGGAGAGGTGCTGGCAAGTGAGGGGGGGGAGCAGGAGGGTGTGGGGGGAGGGGTGGGAGGGGCATGGACAACAAGAGCGCCATGTTGATACAGTAGCAGTGACAATATTATTGATGCATTAATTATACAGTATTGACCAATATACCAGCGTTACCTTTCCCTTCGTTGGTTCCCAGAATCAAGGTTCCCGCGGCCCGCTCTCTTAACCAGGCCTGCTCGTTAGTGGTCTGGGGCCAGATTCACGAAGCAGTTACGCAAGCACTTACGAACCTGGGGCCAGATTCACGAAGCAGTTACGCGAGTACTTGCGAACGTGTACATCTTTCCTCAATCTTTGACGGCTTTGGTTACATTTATTAATCAGTTTACAAGCATGAAAACTTGCCAATCAACTGTTGTTATTGTTATAAACAGCCTCCTGGTGCTTCGGAGCTCATTAACTGTTTAATAATTGTAAACAAAGCCGCCAAAGTTTGAGAAAAGATGCACAGGTTCGTAAGTGTTTGCGTAACTGCTTCGTGAATCTGGCCCCTGGTCAACCAGGTTGTTTGACGCAGCTGCTTGCAGCCGGATGTACGAGTCACAGCCTAGTTGATCAGGTATCCTTTGGAGGTACTTTAATACCGTACTGGTCTGAACACTGTGAGAGGCCGGCCAGTTATGCCTTATGTGAAGCGGGAGAGTGTCGAAGGCCCCTTGTAGCTGATAGTTCTCTCTCATCGTACCTATTGCACTTCCACCCATCAACGGGGCTATTTTGCACATCCTGCCATGCCTCCAAATCTCACGTGGCGTTTAACTTGAAATAAATCCACGTGAAAATTATTAATTTGTGAAATTCTTAGTCTGTATAATATTCCCACGTGTATATTATTGTGTCTATCCCACCTGCGACTTAGGGAATACAGGTTAACAAATTTTAAGCGATCTCAATAATATATTTGTTTTATTGAGCGGATTCAGGCAGTAAAGGGAAGGGAAGGGAACTATCAGGGGGAAAGCGCCAAGCCATTACGACTATATAGCACTGGGAAGGGGTCAGGATAAGGATTTGGGATGGGACGGAGGAAAGGAATGGTGCTTTACGCGTTTTCCATGTTGGCAGTTTCTCCTGCTCTGAATGTGACAGTTATTGTGTAACAATATTGCACCCAGAGAGAGCACTAGAGTCTTGAAAAATATCATTATTGTGGGATATATTGCTCGGAAGGTTCTTGTTATCCAACCTGTCATTTTTCTTGCAGTTGTGACGGCTACTTTATTGTGTTCTCTATATGTACGTCTTTCCGTCATGGTTATTCCCACATATTTTATATTGGTTTTTTCTTTCTGTTGTCACGTGTAACTATATTACGGATACAGCAGTTTGACATTACTGATGGGGGGGGGGGTATTTTTTGTCCAATTATACCTGTATGATACCTGGTTGATGGGGTTCTGGGAGTTGTTCTACTCCCCCGAGGCCAGGCTTGACTTGTGAGAGCTTGGTCGAACAGGCTGTTGCTTGGAGCGGCCCGCAGGTTACCTGGTTACCTGGTTGATGGGGTTCTGGGAGTTCTTCTACTCCCCAAGCCCGGCCCGAGGCCAGGCTCGACTTGTGAGTGTTTGGTCCACCAGGCTGTTGCTTGGAGCGGCCCGCAGGCCCACATACCCACCACAGCCCGGTTGGTCCGGCACTCCTTGGAGGAATAAATCTAGTTTCCTCTTGAAAATGTCCACGGTTGTTCCGGCAATATTTCTTATGCTTGCTGGGAGGACGTTGAACAACCGCGGACCTCTGATGTTTATACAGTGTTCTCTGATTGTGCCTATGGCACCTCTGCTCTTCACTGGTTCTATTCTACATTTTCTTCCATGTCGTTCACTCCAGTACGTTGTTATTTTACTGTGTAGATTTGGTACTTGGCCCTCCAGTATCTTCCAGGTGTATATTATTTGATATCTCTCTCGTCTTCTTTCTAGTGAGTACATTTGGAGGGCTTTGAGACGATCCCAATAATTTAGGTGCTTTATTGCGTCTATGCGTGCCGTATATGTTCTCTGTATTCCCTCTATTTCAGCAATCTCTCCTGCTCTGAAGGGGGAAGTGAGTACTGAGCAGTACTCAAGACGAGACAACACAAGTGACTTGAAGAGTACAACCATTGTGATGGGATCCCTGGATTTGAAAGTTCTCGTAATCCATCCTATCATTTTTCTGGCTGTCGCAATATTTGCTTGGTTATGCTCCTTAAACGTTAGGTCGTCAGACATTATTATTCCCAAATCCTTTACATGCTGTTTTCCTACTATGGGTACATTTGATTGTGTTTTGTACTCTGTATTATGTTTAAGGTCCTCATTTTTACCGTACCTGAGTACCTGGAATTTATCACTGTTAAACATCATGTTATTTTCTGATGCCCAGTCGAAAACTTTATTAATATCAGCTTGAAGTTTTTCAATGTCCTCAGCCGAGGTAATTTTCTGATTTTTGTGTCATCTGCAAAGGAGGATACGAAGCTGTGACTTGTATTTTTGTCTATATCTGATATGAAAATAAGGAAAAGCAGCGGTGCAAGGACTGTACCCTGAGGTACAGAGCTTTTCACTGCACTTGAACTAGATTTTATATGGTTGACAGTTACTCGCTGAGTTCTGTTTGACAGAAAACTGAGTATCCAGCGTCCTACTTTACCGGTTATTCCCATTGACTTCATTTTGTGTGCTATCTCGCCATGGTCACATTTATCGAAAGCTTTTGCGAAGTCCGTGTATATCACATCAGCATTCTGTTTCTCTTCTAATGCCTCAGTGACTTTGTCGTAATGCTCAAGTAGCTGTGAGAGGCACGATCTTCCCGCTCGAAATCCATGTTGGCCTGGGTTGTGAAGGTCATTGGTCTCCATGAAATTGGTGACCTGACTCCTAATCACTCTCTCTCAAATACTTTTATGATGTGCGATGTTAGTGCAACTGGTCTATAATTTTTTGCCAATGCTTTGCTCCCTCCCTTGTGTAGAGGGGCTATGTCTGCTACTTTAAGTGCATCTGGTATCTCCCCCGTGTCCAAGCTCTTCCTCCACACTATACTGAGTGCCTGTGCTACTGGCACTTTGCATATCTTCATAAATATTGAATTCCATGAGTCTGGACCTGGGGCCGAGTGCATGGGCATGTTTTCAATTTCTTTTTCAAAATTTAGTGCGCTCGTGTTTATATCAGTTATATTTACAGGGGTTTGAATATCCCGCATAAAGAAATTGTCTGGATCTTCCACCTTCATGTTGTTTATTGGAGTTCTAATCTGGAGGTATTTATTTTTTTAATTTAAAAGACTAAGTCGGCTGGTAACAGCTTTGAGTCTTCTATATGCATTTCCCTTCCTAGTCCAGTGTCGTCGGGAAGGTTGGTGATGTTGGTATTCAGTCTTACCATCTAAATCGTTCACATGTGTGAACCACGGAGGTTCAAGGTCAGAGGCTAGATTCACGAAACAGTTACGCAAGCACATACGAACGTGTACATCTTTCCTCAATCTTTGACGGCTTTGGTTACATTTATTAAAAAGCCTCCTGGTGCTTCGGAGCTCATTAACTATTTAATAATTGTAAACAAAGCCGCCAAAGATTGAGAAATGATGTACAGGTTCGTAAGTGCTTGCGTAACTGCTTCGTGAATCTGGCTCCAGAGCACCAGGGAACTCCACGTGTAGTGCTTTCCCGCAAGGACGCCACTCAGTTTAGTTAGGCTAGCCCTTTGTTTCATTTGACTTGAGAATGGTCCAGGACGGACCGAAACCATTCTCAATCGACTTGAGAATGGTCTAGGACGGACCGAAACCATTCTCAATCGACTTGAGAATGGTCCAGGACGGACCGAAACGTCGTCGTCCCTTCAACTTCTAGTGTGTGGTCTGGTCAACCTTTGTTTCATATTAAATAACTAGCCCATCCTCCTGGTTTGGTAGTACATATAGTAACGATGAGGACCGTAGTACATTTTCCCACCTACAACGAAATTAGAACGTAGAAATGTGCACTATTGAGTTGGACAAACCGGAAAACTATTTGGGTTACTTTTGACAAACTAACCTAACCTAACCTCCCCAGGCCTAATACACAATATCTAAGGCCTAATATAATACATGTGTGTGCTATACTAGGCCTAGGAATATTTAATTTTGTGTCTTGGCTTCATGTATTTTCAAATAATATCTTACTAGTCAGTATACTACTCTCTAAAAGCTAAGAACGTACGAATTCGTGACTATTCACTAAGATAGTCACAATAGATACATGTTAATAGGAGGACGGGTTGAAATAACTCCTCTGGAAACACAAACCGAAACTGACTCTATTTTTCGCTTGTTACAACTTGTAATAAAGTTGTTACATCTTGGCTTAACGTGTTTATGACGTATTAGAACGTTGTTACAACTTGCTATATTGGTTGTTATAACTGGTTAGGTCTTAAAACGTGTTCGAACGTTGTAGCAACGTCGTAGTTTCGGTGTGTGTTTGGCGGGTCTGGTCGCAGCTTTGGTGGCAGCTGCTCCTCCCTTATGCCTTACGCGCGGGCATAGTATCCACGACCCCTAAAGAAAGTCATGATGACGGACCAGTTTCCACTCTAAACTGTTTCAAATATGTTGACAAAGATTGCAAGTGAAATTGTTAAATACGTGCTATGAGTCTTGTAATAAGACCTATTACTATATACAGGCGTGTGGGTAATATCTAGATAATAAGACCTGTACTGATAACTACCTGATAGGGTTATTTACACGGAGAAAGTGGCAAGCCTATATGATTACATGGCATTTGGAAGTGATACGAGGACAAGGAGTTGGGATAACAGCATGGAGTTCAGCTAGTTCTTTGATTTGTCACTCTGTATTTTTTTTTAACCTTTTAGCCTTACCAGACTGCTCGTCCTCTTAAGATTTCAAGAAAGTGACCTCTTCTAACCTGCCAGACTAAGCCAGAGGACCCAAAACAGAAAACGGGACAGTCCGTCACTTTCGCTAGTCGCTTCCATTTTCTAGAACGACCAACTTTGGCCCTAGGTAACGCATACGATGGAAAAGCGACGTTGAAGGTGGACAGGTTGTTCTGAAACGAACGGATGAAAGCAACCCATCTGACCTGTCGAGTCCGATGCATAGAAAACGTAGATATTTGTGAGCTGTTACTTAATAGGCTACATTTATAACGCTGGATGCGATAACGTAGACACCCCGGATTACGTTAGGGAGCCGGTCGGCCGAGCGGACAGCACACTGGACTTGTGATCCTGTGGTCCCGGGTTCGATCCCGGGCGCCGGCGAGAAACAATGGGCAGAGTTTCTTTTACCCTATGCCCTGTTACCTAGCAGTAAAATAGGTACCTGGGTGTTAGTCAGCTGTCACGGGCTGGTTCCTGGGGGTGGAGGCCTGGTCAAGGACCGGGCCGCGGGGACACTAAAAAGACCCGAAATCATCTCAAGATAACCTCAAGAAGATTACTTATTGTTCTGCTGTTATTGACGTGTTGTTATTAATAACAAAAGCTTTAATAATGGCACATCTGTAGTTACTGCACGACTGTTGCTAGTAAAGTTTCAGGCTCCGTGGTGCAGTGGTAAGACACTCGCCTGGCGTTCCGCGAGCGCTTTGTCATGGGTTCGTATCCTGGCCGGGGAGGATTTACTGGGCGCAAATCCTTAACTGTAGCCTCTGTTTAACTCAACAGTAAAATGTGTACTTGGTTGTAACAACGATTCCTCGCGGCGGGGATCGTACTCCAGGGATCTGCCCGAAACGCTACGCGTACTAGTGGCTCTACAAGAATGTAACAACTCTTGTATATATCTAAAAAAAAAAAAAAAATTATTATTAACTAGAGATTAATGTTAATATGGGTAATACTCATAATACATATATACGCGGTCGCCAGGTACCAGATTCACGAAGCAGTTACGCAAGCACTTTACGAACCTGTACATCTTTCCTCAATCTTTGACGACTTTGTTTACAATTATTAAACAGTTAATGAGCTCCGAAGCACCAGGAGGCTGTTTATAACAATAACAACAGTTGATTGGCAAGTTTTCATGCTTGTAAACTGTTTAATAAATGTAACCAAAGCCCTCAAAGATCGAGGAAAGATGTATACACGTTCGTAAGTGCTTGCGTAACTGCTTCGTGAATCTGGCCCCAGGTTCGTAAGTGCTTGCGTAACTGCTTCGTGAATCTGGCCCTAGTGATCGAACCCTGAGCAGTTTATCAACATTTACTTATAGGTAATTAACTATTATGTACTCCCTGTAGCCTACGTCACTCTCTTGATTAATGTATTTTCTGAAGGGTTTTGATTAAATATTCATTGATGGTAATATGGCATTTGCTAAATAATTAATTTAATTAATAATTAACTTTTTTAATGAGCGTAATGTAGTTCACGCCTATTTGAATAATGTAATATACGCTAAGGCTGAGTGGAAATTAATTTGCCAATGGCTTCGTGAATATAATTTAAGTTTTAGCTGCGCGCATGTTTGAACAGGAAGAACACTGGGCGCACATCGTAGGCCTACCTCAATCTGGGGCCAGATTCACGAAGCAGTTACGCAAGCACTTACGAACGTGTACATCTTTCCTCAATCTTTGACGGCTTTGGTTACATTTATTAAACAGTTTACAAGCATGAAAACTTGTATACCTGGAGATACCGGGGTATGTATACCTGGAGATACCGGGGTATGTATACCTGGAGATACCGGGGTATGTATACCTGGAGATACCGGGGTATGTATACCTGGAGATACCGGGGTATGTATACCTGGAGATACCGGGGTATGTATACCTGGAGATACCGGGGTATGTATACCTGGAGATACCGGGGTATGTATACCTGGAGATACCGGGGTATGTATACCTGGAGATACCGGATATGTATACCTGCCTGTGCTGACGTACCGTGCCGTAAAACTGACACGGATGCTGTCATTTTACCTGGAATTTACCATAAACTGGTTCCCAGGATCTGTGACGTGATACAACCCCCCTGCTTACACCCCCCCCTCTCTCTGCCCCCCCCCCCCTCTGTCCATCCCCTCTCTGTCCCTCCCCCCCTCTGTCCCTCCCCCCTCTGTCCCTCCCCCCTCTGTCCCTCCCCCCTCTGTCCCTCCCCCCTCTGTCCCTCCCCCCTCTGTCCCTCCCCCCCTCTGTCCCTCCCCCCTCTGTCCCCCCCTCTCTGTCCACCCCTCACTCGCTGCCCCAGTACCCCCATGAACGCCCTGTGCGGAAAATTAACTGCTATGTAAAACTGTATTTTAAGAAACGGTTTATTACTCTGGTGCAAATGTGAGAGGATACTAGCGATACGAGGGCTCTGACAGCTGAGTCAACCCGTTCTCGCAAATTTAATAAGTCAATATTGACTTATTAAATATGTGCATAGGTGACATACTTAACATAATAGTTTCCCTTGAAAAGCTTCATAGAAAACACCGACCTTACCTAACCTACCTAGTATGTTAAAATAAGCATCCTATAGCTTCGTAATTACAATTATTACTTAACCTATTATAGGTATAGGTTAGGTAATAATTGTAATTACGAAGCAATAAGATGCTTATCTTAACATACTAAGTAGGTTAGGTAAGGTCGGTGTTTTCTATGAAGCTTTTCAAGGGAAACTATTATGTTAAGTATGTCACCTATGCACATATTTAATAAGTCAATATTGACTTATTAAATTTGCGAGAACAGGTTGGCTGAGTGGACAGCGCTTCGGATTCGTAGTCCTGAAGTTCCGGGTTCGATACCCGGTGCAGGCGGAAACAAATGGCCGGAGTTTCTGTCACCTTGATGCGTCTGTTACCTAGCAGTAAATAGGTACATGGGAGTTAGACAGCTGCTATGGGTTGCTTCCTGGGGGGGGGGGTAACAAACAGGAGGCCTGCTCGAGGACCGGGCCGCGGGGACGCTAAGTCCAGAAAACATCTCAAGATAACCTCAAGATAACACCTGGCAAAGGCTCCTGGCAAGGACCTCCAGCTTTACGGTCAAGCGTCCACTATGGAAGTTGACGTGACGTGACCGAAGAGGGGAAAATGATGAGGGGAATTGGCGAGGGGATGATGACCTCCGAGCGCTCTTATGACCACCTCCGAGCGCTCTCATGATGACCTCCGAGCGCTCTTATGATGACCTCCGAGCGCTCTTATGATGACCTCCGAGCGCTCTCATGATGACCTCCGAGCGCTCTTATGATGACCTCCGAGCGCTCTCATGATGACCTCCGAGCGCTCTCATGATGACCTCCGAGCGCTCTTATGATGACCTCCGAGCGCTCTCATGATGACCTCCGAGCGCTCTTATGATGACCTCCGAGCGCTCTCATGATGACCTCCGAGCGCTCTTATGATGACCTCCGAGCGCTCTCATGATGACCTCCGAGCGCTCTTATGATGACCTCCGAGCGCTCTCATGATGACCTCCGAGCGCTCTTATGATGACCTCCGAGCGCTCTTATGATGACCTCCGAGCGCTCTCATGATGACCTCCGAGCGCTCTTATGATGACCTCCGAGCGCTCTTATGATGACCTCCGAGCGCTCTCATGATGACCTCCGAGCGCTCTTATGATGACCTCCGAGCGCTCTTATGATGACCTCCGAGCGCTCTCATGATGACCTCCGAGCGCTCTCATGATGACCTCCGAGCGCTCTTATGATGACCTCCGAGCGCTCTCATGATGACCTCCGAGCGCTCTCATGATGACCTCCGAGCGCTCTCATGATGACCTCCGAGCGCTCTCATGATGACCTCCGAGCGCTCTCATGATGACCTCCGAGCGCTCTCATGATGACCTCCGAGCGCTCTCATGATGACCTCCGAGCGCTCTCATGATGACCTCCGAGCGCTCTCATGATGACCTCCGAGCGCTCTCATGATGACCTCCGAGCGCTCTCATGATGACCTCCGAGGGCTCTCATGATGACCTCCGAGGGCTCTCATGATGACCTCCGAGCGCTCTCATGATGACCTCCGAGAGCTCTCATGATGACCTCCGAGCGCTCTCGTCAGGAAGGGTTAAGCGCCCGTCTGGGACGCAATATCCCTGGACGATCAATACATGTTAATGGTTTAATGGCATATTTATTACTGACCCCTTGAAGCCTCCATTACTATCCCTCTTTCACATCCCACCTGGATGTAAATCGACTTGTCAATCGTGTACTGGGGAAGACTATTTTAAGTCATGATTTGAGATGAGCTGTGCTCTCAACTGCCAGCAAGAGGCGAGACCTTTGATTGTGAGGTGAGGGTGGTGGTGGTGGTTTAAGATTCGCCACTCGGAAAAACATGCTCCAAGCAGCACGGGCTATGGTGAGCCCGTAGTGGACTTGAGGGTTTGGGTGTGTCCTAATTTGTATGTTGTGTAGGGCCGGTCTGCCGTACGGCTTTCAGTTTCTTGTGTGGTGACTCTGGTGAGGAATTAAGTGTTGATATAAGTCGAGGAATTAAATTATCCATGAACATATATAATAAATTAATAATATCGTTGTCATTTTTAATTATCTTTAATTCTGATCTCCACCTAAGATCTTAAGATAATTGGCTTTATACTTCACAAGGTTGTAGTTTGTTAGTTAATATTGATTTTAATAACTGCTGAACAGAGACGAGTTCCATCCTTTGTCTGGTAAACTAATGAATGGATGGTGGCAGCTCTACCTTTATCTATTATAACTTCTTTTCTAACTCCTTCTACTCCTATCCCTCTGTTCCTCTTACTAAGTCTACCATTCATCCTATCTTCTCTCTCTCTCTCCTCTCTCTCTCTCCTCTACACTTTTACTTTCACCTACACGCCTCTATGCTCCCTCTTTATCATTCTCTCTCCATTTTCTTATTCGTTGTAATGTGTTTAGCGTGAGTGTTACAGTTGTTAAGAGATGTGTTAAACTGTTGTTACAATACGTAAGAGATGCGTTAAGTTTGTGTGTTGCAATAGAAATGTGTTAAGGTGGAGATTACTGTTCTCTATTGTGCTGCTGCCACGTATTGTGTGTTGTGATTAGTTATAATCAACCCATCCTCCGAATTGACAGTACGAATTCATACTAAATGTAATAAGTACACTTTCTTACTGTAATAAACAGTGCATAATTGCACTTATGAGGCTGTTACATTTACCCAACTCCCTCCCCCGATTTAATTCTCCTCGTTTTCTGTCAAGACACGCAGAATTTTGGGATGAAGTTTTCAATATCAAGTTGCTATACACGAGTTTTAAATATCAGGAATTTCTTTTTCAGGTTTATTAAACAATAGAGATTTTATACAAAATTTTAAAATATCCTGAGTTACTTTACAATTTATTGATATATTTTAGTTTTGTTTTATTAGTTTTATAAAACTGTAATGTCAATATAGCTATAAGTTAAGTACTAATTGTAATTAAGAAGCAATACAATTATTATCTTCAAAAACTAAGACGGTTAGGTGAGGCTGTGGTTTTCTATTCAGTTTTTCAGGTAAACTCAAATATTCACAATATATTTGACAGTACGATTTAATACTAAGTGAAAATAAGTACAATTCCTAACTGCTATGAATAGTACATAATTGCACTTATTTGTCTTCTTACATTTACCACCCCATTTTTGGAGGACGGGCTGTTATAATATGCAGCCGGTGAGTCACAATAACGTGGCTGAAAATATGATACCCAAACCAAACATCAGAAGACAGTCGACTTGATAATGGTCCAGGATGGACCGAAGCATCGTCGTCTCGTCATCTTCTGGTGTGTGGTTTGGTTATCTTGTTATAACCACGACCGGTGAGGGGTGGATAGGCCCCCCCCCTACCTCCCCATCTCTCCTCCCCCCCCCACCCTTCATTCATGCGATGACAGGAATAAGATGCAGGAGAGATAGGTGATATCTGCATGATACCTGGTTGATGGGGTTCTGGGAGTTCTTCTACTGTTCAAGCCCGGCCCGAGGCCAGGCTTGGCTTGTGAGAGTTTGGTCCACCAGGCTGTTGCTTGGAGCGGCCCGCAGGCCCACATACCCACCACAGCCCGGTTGGTCCGGCACTTAATGAAGAAAACTATCTAGTTTTCTCTTGATGTCCACGGTTGTTCCGGCAATATTTCTTATGGTCGCTGGGAGGACGTTGAACAACCGCGGACCTCTGATGTTTATACAGTGTTCTCTGATTGTTCCTATGGCACTCCATTGGATGGGAGGAAGGACCTCCCATCCCATAAGGGTCCCCCATTCATATGATGACTGGATTAGGCAGTGGATAGATCATGTTGATTAGAGGGAACCCCCCCCCCCCCCCATGAGGGAGGATGTTGAGTGGAAGCACTCCTATCCTCCCCCCATCCCTTCCTCCTCCCCATGACGATAACTTTAGTCGGGTTGGGGATCATGGGAACATCCCCCTCCCCTCCTACCCCATGATCAGTAGAGAGAGTACCAGACAGCGGATATTGGAGGGGCCGGATCATCTCGGCTCCACTCCACTTTGGCCTCCGCTGGTGGATTGTTGGATATTCTCTATCCTTCTGTCCGTCACCCCTTTCCTGTACTGTACTTGTTTCTGTCTCTTGCCTGTTACCCCCTTCTCTTCCGCTCCCCATCCTTCGTCATGCCATTTCTACTCTTCCCCAGTTCCTCCTTTCTCTCCCTCCCTTTCCCACTTTATTCCTTTTCACCATCTCTTCCCTTCTCCACCCCCATCCCTTAACCCCGGGTGTGGTACCCCGGATAGTTCCTTTACCTGTCCTCACCTACCACTCACCTGCCAGACAATCCAGGGGCTCCATCAACTCCTGAACACACAACCTCAGACTCCAGCACCAAGCCACCAGGGTGTGGAACACCGTGGAAGTGTTCCACTCGGTACTAAAAAGTCCAAGATGGGACGCCCCGCTTCCACAGCTGGGGGCCCAAGAGCCTCGATCTACTTGATGGAGACCCAGCTCCACAGTACATAATTCCTAGATGAAATACTGATTAGAAACCCCTCCATCCCGTTTTTATAGAAAAAAAGGTAAAAAATAAAATAGATAATAATAATACAATAAAGACCCTTAAACAGAACATCAACACGTATGTGAAAGCTTGTGAGTGTGTACATGTGAATGCTACTCAGTATTCATCTATAGATATCTATACATGCTGAAATACACGTGCAGAACCTCACACACACAGACAGCTCCCCGACAAGAGAGAGCAACACACACACACACACACACACACACACACACACACACACACACACACACACACACACACACCCACACACACACCGTGTCAGCAAGGCGGACAGCCCGCTGCCTCTCATAACTCTCACTTTACTTTCCCATTTCTAGACTTTTCCCTTCACCTGTGCCTCTCCATCCTCTCCCTTCCCCCCCTCCAAAAAAACTACCATTCTGCTGCAAACCTCGCTTCCTCCCTCCCTAACCCCCTTACCCCTCCGTTACCCCATCTGTCCACCTACCTAACCCCAACCTACCCCTCCCTACCCACACTTACATCACCCCCAATATCAACGTATTTAGAAAGACACTGGAGATCTGGAAAGGGAATGAGAGAGAGAGAGAGAGAGAGAGAGTGAGAGTGAGAGAGTGAGAGAGTGAGAGAGAGAGAGAGTGAGAGAGAGAGTGAGAGAGTGAGAGAGTGAGAGAGAGTGAGAGAGAGAGAGAGAGAGAGAGAGAGAGAGAGAGAGAGAGAGAGAGAGAGAGAGAGAGAGAGAGAGAGAGAGAGAGAGAGAGAGAGAGAGAGAGAGAGTGTGAGTGAGTGTGTGAGAGTGAGAGAGAGAGAGTGTGTGTGTGTGTGTGTGTGTGTGTGTGTGTGTGTGTGTGTGTGTGTGTGAGTGTGGGGGGGTAGTAGAGGAAGTAAGTGAAATAGAAAAAAAAGGGTAATTGCTTCAAGTGCTACTTAGCAAGCCAGCAGAGACAGTGTGCATGTATTAGAATACATTTCACTGGTATATGAGCATATGAGTGTGTCGGCTGCTGCAGTACGGGCGCTGAGTCATGAGTGTAAAATGGGCACATGTGCTCCAGCTATCCAGCACTTCCAATTACTCTCAAATTCAATTTGAAGGAGCCACTTGGCAACTTAACCGATTTTAATCAGCAGGAGAGATTTGGCCCCAACTTTTTACATTAAATATGTTGCAGGCTGCAACTATCTTGAAATTCATTAAAAGTGGTTAGTGGTGTGAATGAGGACAAGTGTTGCAAAACGCTTCGAGTTGCAAGGCTGTGTTGTGCGTGCGCAGGGACTAGCAGATAGGGAGGGGGGGGAGGAGTATCTATCAACCCCCTTCTCCCCATCCCTTCTCTATCCCCCTCCGCAAGCGCGCATATGAAGAACGACTGAAAGAACTAGACCCGACATCAAGAGAAGAGAGGGGAGACACTACAAAGTTGTACAAAATATCTACGGCGGATGAAAAAGTGGAATAGAGGGGGATGATGATCAAAACGAATGGCAACAGAAGGAGAGGACATAGATGGAAGCGTGATAATCCCGTGAGTCAGAGATGTTAGAAAGATTTCTTTTGGCGTAATAAGGGGAAATGTAGCGAGTTGAATGAGCAAGTCGTAGATGCAAATTTTCACTTCAAATTTTGTTTGTAGGTATGATAGAGGAATAAAGCAGGAGTCATTGCTATAGATAGGTTAGAAAGACGGTGTCCAAAAGCTAAAAGCTCTTTCCTGTAGGCACAAATAAATGAGTGTAATTAGGTGAGTACGTACGTACACACACACACACACACACACACACACACACACACACACACACACACACACACACACACACACACACACACACACACACACACACACACACACACATATTAAAAAACAAATACTATTCAAAATTTTAAAACTAGGTATGATAGGGAAATAGGACCATAGTCATTGCTGTAAACAACCGATGCTCGAAAGGCGGGATCGAAGAGTCAATGCTCGATCTTGCAGACACAAATAGGTGAGTACGCGCACGCATACTCACTCACTCACTCACTCACTCACTCACTCACTCACTCACACTGCTGGAGGGGGTGACAGGGAGACATCTGACATGGCTGAAAAAATTTCTGACAGACAGATGAGGGCGGTAATCAGAGACAGTGCATCTGTCTGGAGGAGTGCCACCAGCGGAGTGCCACAGGGCTCAGTTCCTGCACCAGTCATGTTAATCGTCTACATAAACCATCTACCAGAAGGAATATAGAATTATATAAACATGTTTGCTGATGATATTAATTAATCTAGGTAAAATATGTGCTTTGGAGCGACATGTGGCAAGTGGAATTCAGTGTGAATAAATGCCATGTTATGGAATGTGGAATCTGAGAAAATCGACCACAGAACTTAAAAAAGAATTTAACACACACAGAACATTGTGAGAGGATCATATGCGTCGCTTTCCAACTTCAGACTTGCTTTTAATTAATAAATTAATTACATGGATGGTGAAATACTCAAGAAACTGCTCATGACTTTTGTGAGAATAGGAATATGCTATTCTTTGGAATATTTCAATTCTGTGAGAATTGGAATATGCAGCAGCTGTATGGTGTCCATATCTCATGAAGTCTCATGAAGCTCGTATATAAAACTGGAAAAGGTGGAAAGGCATGCTCCAAAATGGCTTCCGGAATTTGAGGCATTAAGCATGCCAAAACTAGAAGATTAGAATTAAATGAGTAATTAGGTGGCGGAGCCGGTCGGCTGAGTGGGAGCCGGTCGGCCGAGCGGACAGCACGCTGGGCTTGTGATCCTGTGGTCCTGGGTTCGATCCCAGGCGCCGGCGAGAAACAATGGGCAGAGTTTCTTTCACCCTATGCCCCTGTTACCTAGCAGTGAAATAGGTACCTGGGTGTTAGTCAGCTGTCACGGGCTGCTTCCTGGGGGTGGAGGCCTGGTCAATGACCGGGCCGCGGGGACACTAAAAAGACCCGAAATCATCTGAAGATAACCTCAAGATAGAAGAAAAAAAGAGGCGATATGATCACCACTTACAAAATACTAACATAAATCGACCAAATTGAGAAAGAGGAATTGTTGAAACCGACAACTTGAAGAACAAGAGAACACAGATTCAAGGTAAGGAAACAAAGGTGCCAACAAGTATATTAGAAAGTTTTCTTTTGCAATAAGAGTAACAGACGGTTGGAACAAGCTAAGTGAGGTGGTGGTGGAGGTTACCTTGAGGTTACCTTGAGGTTACCTTGAGGTGCTTCCGGGGCTTAGTGTCCCCGCGGCCCGGTCGTCGACCAGGCCTCCTGGTTGCTGGACTGATCAACCAGGCTGTTAGACGCGGCTGCTCGCAGCCTGACGTATGAGTCACAGCCTGGTTGATCAGGTATCCTTTGGAGGATACCCTTTGGTGGAGGATATCCTTTGGTGGAGGCCAAAACGGTCAGGTAGTTTCAAAGCGATGACAAAGAGTGCTGGGAAGACGGGACACCACGAGCGTAGCTCTCATCCCGTAACTACACTTAGATAATTACACACACGTTATATCCTGGCGAGGACGATATCACTAACGACTTAATCGGTACTGTAATTGCTTTGTTTATACCAGAAACTTGCCAGTTGGGAAACTTGGAGCAGCGTGAAGCCAGTTTTATCAGCCTCGTGTCTCAACTTGCATAGTACCTTCTACTCCACTCATTTTATCTTATTAATTGTCATATGTCTACCTTGTGTTGGTTTCGGGGATCAATGTCCCCGACTATATAGCACTTGGAGAAGGATAACGACCTGGGATGGGACAGGAGGGGGGGGGGGGGGGGGGGGGAAGGAATGGTGCCCAACCACTTTGGGACGGTCGGGGATTGAACGCCGACCTGCATGAAGCGAGACCGTCCCGAGGGAGAGGCCCAGGCAGCAGTGCTTCCCGGTGGGATGGGACCACACTCTGTTACTCTCTTCATTTTCCACTGAAAACATCATTACAAATAATCCCCCCCCCCCCCCGAGGTCAAATATAATGCCTCAAGCTTTACTTTTATCTCCCCCCCCCCCCTAAGGGGTCGGAGGAGATGCCTGGAGCCTCCAAGACTTACAAGCGGTAAGTAAGCAAGCAGGAGAGAGACCTTCCACACCCCATAATGTAATATTAGTGTGAAATAAGTGGTATTTTACAGTAGGGGGGGAGGGGAGGGGAGGGGAGGGGAGGGGGGGAGTCAATAAAACTGGCTGAGTCACACCGTCGACTTTTATTACTCTCGCCCACCACCACCTTATTTCGTCTGATTTTTATTATAAAATAAAATAAGTACCTTTTTTTTCTTTTTAGGTGCTTAGGCTTGGTGCTTTCTCCTAACGATTACCCTATCTACGCTAATGGGGAAATTATCAGGTGGTTAGGTCAAGAGAGGTGTGAGGGCTTGTGTGTTGTATATTTTTATAAGATGCTTATCTTAACATACTAAGAAGGTTAGGTGAGGTCGGTGTTTTCTATGAAGCTTTTCAAGGTAAACTAAAATATTCACAATCAATTAGTATGTCGCATATGCACTTATTAAATAAGCCAATATTGACTGAAGCAAGTGCGAGAACGGGTTGCAAATTTAGCTGACAATTGATGTCCTGAGATCAGGCAAGTAAGTGGAAGTCGGAAGAGGATCAGGGGAATATAGCATGTTTCTCCCACGTGGATATATTCTATATTTACAGGTGGGAAGTGTAAGCACAGACGACTCGGAGGGACATGACGGGGGTCCGAGAGCTAGAGCTACGGCTTGTAGGCACAAATAGGCAAGATCACCAACATACACACAAGGCCAAGTGTGAGTCAATCAGGGGAGGGTATACCTGTGTGTCGTGGAGGGAGGGTACACCTGTGTAGTGTGTCGTAGAGGGAGGGGTACACCTGTGTGTCGTGGAGGGAGGGTATACCTGTGTGTCGTGGAGGGAGGGTATACCTGTGTAGTGTGTCGTAGAGGGAGGGTACACCTGTGTAGTGTGTCGTGGAGGGAGGGGTACACCTGTGTGTCGTGGAGGGAGGGTACACCTGTGTGTCGTGGAGGGAGGGTATACCTGTGTAGTGTGTCGTGGAGGGAGGGTATACCTGTGTAGTGTGTCGTGGAGGGAAGGTACACCTGTGTAGTGTGTCGTGGAGGGAGGGTACACCTGTGTGTCGTGGAGGGAGGGTATACCTGTGTAGTGTGTCGTGGAGGGAGGGTACACCTGTGTAGTGTGTCGTGGAGGGAGGGTACACCTGTGTAGTGTGTCGTGGAGGGAGGGTACACCTGTGTAGTGTGTCGTGGAGGAAGGGAAGGTACACAGGAACACTTTGTGCATGTTTTGCACCGTGAAAATACTGCCAAACTTGCAATGTAATGTTGCCATGTAGAGAGAAGGTCGGTGAGCGGCCCCAGGCAGAGTATTGACTGGTGATAAAGTTTCTTCATCTCCCTAAGCACTTGAACTGGACGGTAAAGCGACGGGGCCTCGCTTCATACAGGTCGGCGTTCAACCCCCGACCGTCCAAATGGTGGGGGCACCATTCCTTCCCCCGTCCTATCCCAAATGCTTATCCTGAGCCTTTCAAGTGCTATATAGTCGTAATATTGACCTGTCCAAGACACAATTGTCTCCGTTTATCCTCTGTTGTCCTTCCTCTTATACTTGACGACGGATATAAATCCAGTGATGACCAAGATGCTTGTTGCAACAGTGTCTTGGAGTGGCTGTGGATTTGTTACTCAAGACGGCGGAGACGTTCCTTCTTCTTGGGAGGGTTTATGGCGGGGCGGTCGTGTCGGGGCGGAGTGGCAGCGGGTCGTCACAGCGCCTGGAGACGGCAAGAGGGGAGGGCTTAAGGGCTCAGGTAATGGAAGGAGGGTTTTGCTGGGGGGGCCATTTGCTGAAGACGGCGTCGGTGGTGAGTGACGGGTGGTTGTGCTCACCTAGTGTAGGTGAGGGGCGCCCCTACATGTACTTAAAATACATCTTACTCGGACCGCATCTTTAACCCGTGTTCAAACGTATAGAGCCCCAAGATGCTTCCTGATCGTTCCCAGACCCTTTACGCTGCCCCAGCCACCGTCTTAACCAGCCCCTCCCCCCCCCCCCCCCACCCGTGTTGATGCAAGGCCCAACAACAACAACAACAACAGAGAAGGCAACTTTTCCCCCAGGTATCACATCACAATTTCATTATAATTGTCTGCAGATAGTTTGGTGTGTACTCGAGACGCTCCCCTGAGTCTTAATGGTCTTCCTGGCTGTTGTTGTTGGTGCTGGATGCCTGGGGACATACATACATACATACATACATACATACATACATACATACATACATACATACATACATACATACATACATACATACATACATACATACTTGTATGTATGGGCCTGGTACATACGGGGGCGGGAGGGCCCTGGTAGCCTGGAGGATAGTGCGCAGGACTCGTAATTCTGTGGCGCGGGTTCGATTCCTGCACGAGGCAGAAACAAATGGGCAAAGTTTCTTTCACCCTGAATGTCCCTGTTACCTAGCAGTAAATAGGTGCCTGGGAGTTAGTCAACTGTCACGGGCTGCTTCCTGGTGTGTGTGTGTGTGTGTGTGTGTGTGTGTGTGTGGTGTGGGGAAAAAAAGTAGTTAGTAAACAGTTGATTGACAGTTGAGAGGCGGGCCGAAAGAGCAAAGCTCAACCCCCGCAAACACAACTAGGTGAATACAACTAGGTGAATACATATATTTTTCTGTATACTTGTGTAGCAAGCGTTCCGTTAGGTATATTTGGGTAAATAAATATGCTTCATGCTTCAAAGTATTTCTTTGCTTCCTTTGCAAACCTTTCTATGCTTCAAACTATTTTCTTGGTGTCAGTATTACTTTAAGAAGAACAGTCAAGTTAACGGAATTCAAAGGAGCTAAAGAAGGTTTCTTTGCCCTGAATTTCGGATAACTTGATTGCTCTTCTTAAAGGTGATACCAAGAAAATAGCTAGAAGCATTGAGACGTTATACTATGTAAGGTCAACAACGCCAAATATGCGGTCATATCTAACCAAATATGCGGTCATATCTAACCAAATATGCGGTCATATCTAACCAAATATGCGGTCATATCTAACCAAATATGCGGTCATATCTAACCAAATATGCGGTCATATCTAACCAAATATGCGGTCATATCTAACCAAATATGCGGTCATATCTAACCAAATGTGCTCGGTTAAACAGGAAACACCCCTCCCCCCCCCCTCCCCCAACACACACAATTATATAATAATAATTGACCATAAAAGGTCATAACACTGAACTCAACAAATGCAAGAGAAAGCACAATGAATGCCAAGTGTTTTTTTCACCTCGGCGGAAGCTTTCAGCTTTACAACCTTCGTGAGAGATGGTGAGGCAGTAAATGGAGCACACGAGACAAGGGACCAGTCTTACATGTGAGAGTAGCAGAGAGAGAGCCATAGAGAGAGAGAGGGGAGAGTCATAGAGAGAGGAGGGGAAGAGTCATAGAGAGAGAGAGAGGGGGGAGAGTCATAGAGAGAGAGAGAGAGAGAGAGAGAGGGAGGGGGGGGGAGTCATAGAGAGAGAGAGAGAGAAAGAGAGAGAGGGGGGAGAGTCAGAGAGAGAGAGAGAGAGAGAGGGGGGGGAGAGTCATAGAGAGAGAGAGAGAGAGAGAGAGGGGGGGGGAGAGTCAGAGAGAGAGAGAGAGAGAGAGAGAGAGAGAGAGAGAGAGAGAGAGGGGGAGGGGGAGGGGGAGGGGGAGGGGAGAGTCATAGAGAGAGGAGGGGAAGAGTCATAGAGAGAGAGAGAGGGGGGAGAGTCAGAGAGAGAGAGAGAGAGAGAGAGAGAGAGAGAGAGAGAGAGAGAGAGAGAGAGAGAGAGAGAGAGAGAGAGGGGGGGTAGAGAGAGAGGGGGGGTAGAGAGAGAGAGGGGGGAGAGAGAGAGAGGGGGGGAGCGGGAGAGTCATAGAGAGATACAGCAGGTTGGGTGAGAGACATTACCAACGCTGAAAGTCGAAGTGATAGATTATTTACATTATAGAGAAGTTTGTGTGTTCTCTCTCGCTCTCAACGTCCCATGAGACATAGTCCTCACTTGTGCTGTGTCGCCAGGAAGGGGGGGGGGGGGGTATTGGGCAGGTAGAATACTCATCTAGGTGTGCTTGCGGGGGTTGAGCTTTGGCTTTATGGTCCCGCCTCTCAACTGTCAATCAACTGGTGTACAGGTTCCTGAGCCTATTGGGCTCTATCATATCTACACTTGAAACTGTGTATGGAGTCAGCCTCCACCACATCACTGCCTAATGCATGTAGTACTACTGAAGATGCCAGGGGGCTCAGATTTATGAGTTGGCGGAGGAGTGTTGTGATCAGTTTTGAGCACGTCACATGCTGTGTTTGGGAGGTAATAGGTTGGTGAGAGGGAGTATTATATATTGAGCCCCGGGTAGACGCTCAATCGAGATAAGATTGAGCGCTCGTATGTGAGCGCTCAGATACGAGCACTCAAAGAAACATGTTAATTTCTCCCTTGTTACTTAGGATGCTTTTTGTTGTTAATGATTATTATGTATGTGTCGGTAATCACTCTTCTCTGATAATATCCGGGACTTAATGGACGCTTAATACGGCTTAAATGTTTACTCTTAACACCTGCTACTGTAGAGGCTGTGTACTGTACTATAGAGGCTCTCCTGACGACGCTCTGTTTGACGTCCATCCCGTCCTCTTGAGCTGCCACAACGGACAAAAATAAGGGCTACTAAAACGCACGAACCTAACCAACCCTCCCAACCTAACCGTCCTATACATAGAAAACGTGTGGTACGCTATGTCTCATAATACGCTTTACTTTGTGCCTTGGGAATTGTAGTGTCAAAATACTAATGTATTATTTGAGAGGACAGGTTAAGACATCACCAGGTTGATGGGGTTCTGGGAGTTGTTCTACTCCCCAAGCCCGGCCCGAGGCCAGGCTTGACTTGTGAGAGTTTGGTCCACCAGGCTGTTGCTTGGAGCGGCCCGCAGGCCCACCACAGCCCGGTCTAAGGGCTGTGGTGGTGGTGTAGAAGACACTGACAAACTGATATAAATAAACTTTTCAATTGGGCAACGAAAAATGACATGTTTAATAGTGATAAATTTCAAATAGGTAAAATAAAAATGAACATTCAAAGCACTAGAGAGCACAGGACGCAGTCAGACCCACTCATAGACCCAGAACAATAATTAAAGTATCTGGGAAAAAATAATGTCAGACGACCTGAAGTTTAGTGAGAATAACAAAGCAATTATAGCATCACCAGGAAAATAATAGGGTGGATTATGAGACCATTGAAATCTAAGGATCCTATTACAATGATTGTACTTTACAAGTCACTTGTACTCTCCTGCCTCGAGTGCTGCTCAGTACTCGCGTCCCTCACAAAGCAGGATAGATTTCTGAAAAAGAAGGATTACAGAGAATATATACGTGCTGTATTTGTTCTCTGTATTACTATAGTGGATTCTGCGCTAACGGGCCGCTCCGAGCAACAGCCTGTTGGACCAAATTACCACAAGACAGGCCTGACCCCCCAAGCCGGGGTTCGGTAGATGATCTATCACCCACTCCGCCTGTTGGACCAAGTTACCACAAGACAAGCCTGACCCCCCAAGCCGGAGTTCGGTAGATGATCTATCACCCACTCCAGGTATACTGCAGGTATACTCCAGGTATACTGCAGGTATACTCCAGGTATACTGCAGGTATGGTGTAGTGGAGCAGGTGGTGGTGTAGAGGAGAAGTATGGAAGGGGCGCCCCGAGGCGGCCACAAGTCAAACTCCGCGCTACAAACTTCTCTTCTTCACTGGCTTTATCCTCAAATTACTTTGGAAACGTATCCAACTTTTGTTTTAAAAGGTTTTTGGAATCCTTCTCCCCCCCCCCCTTTTTTTTCTCGTCAGGACCGCACAATTTTCCTGTAAAATTGTGTTGGATGGTTATAGTGGTGGTGGTTGTAGTGGTGGTGGTTGTAGTGGTGGTGGTTGTAGTGGTGGTGGTTGTCGTGGTGGTGGTTGTCGTGGTGGTGGTTGTAGTGGTGGTGGTTGTAGTGGTGGTGGTTGTAGTGGTGGTGGTTGTCGTGGTGGTGGTTGTCGTGGTGGTGGTTGTAGTGGTGGTGGTTGTAGTGGTGGTGGTTGTAGTGGTGGTGGTTGTCGTGGTGGTGGTTGTCGTGGTGGTGGTTGTCGTGGTGGTGGTTGTCGTGGTGGTGGTTGTAGTGGTGGTGGTTGTCGTGGTGGTGGTTGTCGTGGTGGTGGTTGTCGTGGTGGTGGTTGTCGTGGTGGTGGTTGTCGTGGTGGTGGTTGTCGTGGTGGTGGTTGTAGTGGTGGTGGTTGTAGTGGTGGTGGTTGTCGTGGTGGTGGTTGTCGTGGTGGTGGTTGTCGTGGTGGTGGTTGTCGTGGTGGTGGTTGTAGTGGTGGTGGTTGTCGTGGTGGTGGTTGTCGTGGTGGTGGTTGTCGTGGTGGTGGTTGTCGTGGTGGTGGTTGTCGTGGTGGTGGTTGTCGTGGTGGTGGTTGTAGTGGTGGTGGTTGTAGTGGTGGTGGTTGTAGTGGTGGTGGTTGTAGTGGTGGTGGTTGTAGTGGTGGTGGTTGTAGTGGTGGTGGTTGTCGTGGTGGTGGTTGTCGTGGTGGTGGTTGTCGTGGTGGTGGTTGTCGTGGTGGTGGTTGTCGTGGTGGTGGTTGTAGTGGTTGTCGTGGTGGTGGTTGTCGTGGTGGTGGTTGTAGTGGTGGTGGTTATAGTGGTGGTGGTTGTCGTGGTGGTGGTTGTCGTGGTGGTGGTTATCGTGGTGGTGGTTGTCGTGGTGGTGGTTGTCGTGGTGGTGGTTGTAGTGGTGGTGGTTATAGTGGTGGTGGTTGTCGTGGTGGTGGTTGTCGTGGTGGTGGTTGTCGTGGTGGTGGTTGTCGTGGTGGTGGTTGTAGTGGTGGTGGTTGTAGTGGTGGTGGTTGTCGTGGTGGTGGTTGTCGTGGTGGTGGTTGTCGTGGTGGTGGTTGTCGTGGAGGTGGTTGTCGTGGTGGTGGTTGTAGTGGTGGTGGTTGTCGTGGTGGTGGTTGTAGTGGTGGTGGTTGTAGTGGTGGTGGTTATGGGTGGTTGTGGTAGTACTTGGCTAACAGTGACTAAGGATCAGTGAGGTCTACCTCTTAATAACATTGTTGTACCTGTTGTGTTATAATTTAACTCTTACGTTTAATTTCTTTATCGACTGTGGCTTTTTAAAAATTGTGGATGGAGGTGGCTTCCACGACTTTTTCTTCCCGTGTTTTCAGCTCGTACATCACCCGTACTATCTTGAGATGATTTCGGGGCTTTTAGTGTCCCCGCGGCCCGGTCCTCGACCAGGCCTCCACCCCCAGGAAGCAGCCCGTGACAGCTGACTAACACTCAAGTACCTATTTTACTGCTAGGTAACAAGGGCATAGGGTGAAAGAAACTGCCCATTGTTTCTCGCCGGCGCCTGAGATCGAACCCAGGATCAAAAGACCAGCGTGCTGTCCGCTCGGCCGACCGGCTCCACTCGACCGACTACTAGATACAAGTATTTCATTTTCTTCGACTCGTTTGAATTTCCAGGTTCCACCTATGTCCTTTCGTCGCTCTCTCAGTTGAAAGAGGCTGTCCTTGTCAGCCTTGTCTGTTCTCCTCCTCCTGGGTATCTTGTATGTTGGGATCATATCCCTTGTGTTTCTTCTGTCCTCTTGTGTTGTGAGGTCCAGTTCCCGTGACACTAATCTTGTTACTAAGCTTTGTGCTTCTCAATTTCAGTGTTATGCTTCGCAAAGTGCGGACTCCAGGCTGGTGCTGCATATTCCAGTATTGATCTAACACAGACTGCATAGTTTATCTTAAAGGAGTTCTTAATTAGGGGGTTAATGATGGTTATATATGTGAGGGTTGTTAATAGGTTGTTAAATACACCTAATGACGCAAGGTCGGTGCTGGTTATGATGAGGGAATGTTAGGGAGGTTGGAAGATATGGAAAGAAATGCAGAATAGAAACAGTTAAGAGTAGAGGTGCCATAGGCACAATCAGAGAACACTGTCTTCTTGAGGTTATCTTGAGATGATTTCGGGGCTTTTAGTGTTCCCGCGGCCCGGTCCTCGACCAGGTCTCCACCCCCAGGAAGCAGCCCGTGACAGCTGACTAACACCCAGGTACCTATTTTTACTGCTAGGTAACAGGGGCTGCCCATTGTTTCTCGCCGGCGCCTGGGATGGAACCCAGGACCACAGGATCAAGTCCAGTGTGCTGTCCGCTCGGCCAACCGGCTCCCCTAACAGTGTCTGAACATCAGAGGTCCTTAACACCCTCCCAGCAAGCATTAGAAATACTGCCGGAACAAAGGTGGATGTATTCAATAGACACTTAGATAAGTTCTTGCAAGAAGTGCCGGACCAACCAAGCTGTGGTGAATATGTGGGCCTGTGGACCGCTCCAAGCAACAGCCTGTTGGACCAAGTTATCACAAGTCGAGCCTGGGCCTCAGGCCGGGCTCAGGGGAGTAGAACAACTCCCAGAAACCCTCTCCAGGTATGTTCCAGGTAGACACGGCAGCAGTGGGAGCCAGGCGACTCTACCCTACACCTGAGGAGTCAGCTGGGGGGGGGGCGGTGGTGTAGGCTTACCAAGATAATTAAGGCAGAAAGTCTGCGTATTCCCGGGACGCCAGGATCAGCCTTCCCTTATATAATTAGGCTCACCGTGCCCAAGTGTATCCAGTCTGCGGGGATTAATTATCCCTGTGGTGTCTGTTACCACCCTGGGGGGGAAAGGGGGGTCCACCATCACCACAATCATCACTACAATCACCACCAATCATCGCCACGACACTGAAAGGGGGGGGGGCCATGCGCCAGGTGTGTGTGTTTACTAGTTGTGTTTTGCGGGGGTTGAGCTTTGCTCTTTCGGCCCGCCTCTCAACTGTTTACTAACTACTTTTTTTTTTTTTTTTTTTTTTTTTTTTTTCTCCACACCACACACACACACCCCAGGAAGCAGTCCGTTACAGCTGACTAACTCCCAGGTACCTATTTACTGCTAGGTAACAGGGGCACTTAGGGTGAAAGAAACTTTGCCCATTTGTTTCTGCCTCGTGCGGGAATCGAACCCGCGCCACAGAATTACGAGTCCTGCACGCTATCCACCAGGCTACGAGGCCCCGATACCTAGTTGGTACCTAGTTGTGTTCTACCAAGTGTTCATGTGAGAAAATGATGTGAGGGAAGTCGATGTTTTGGAACCCTGGTCCCTGGCACAGGTTTTGCCGTCTGGGCCGTGATCGTCGGTGGTTCGATCCCATCTGCGGCTCCAATTTTTCTTAACGCGTTCTTGTGATTCGTTGTGTTTCACTGTGTGGGTCCAGGGATGACGGTACTGGTGATCTCTCATCCGTACTGTCTCTATGTCTCTGTGTGTGTGTGTGTGTTGTGTCTGTCTCTCTCTCTGTCTCTCTCTCCCTCCCCTCTCTCTCTCCCCTCTCTCTCTCCCTCTCCTTCCTATCTTCGCGTGTCCTCCATGTACATTCTTCCCATTTGAAGTTTGTTGATCCACAGAGGAAGATCTTAATGATGAGACTTGAAACTTGGCAGTAGTAGGCGGAGTGGACTTAACAACTATCTCCATGAGTTTCATGAAATTTTCAGTAAAACCTGCCATGGATTTTGGCGCGAGGCCCGGCTTTAAGAAGATTTTGTGCCCTTTTTTTTTATTCCCCCCCTCGCCCCCTCTCCCCCCCTCTCCCCCCCCATCCCTCCCCCTCTCCCCCCTCTTCCCATTAAAGTCTTTAGTGTTGCTCCTTCAACAATGCATGTCGTCAAAATTTCCACTTGGATAGTTTAAGTTCTCTTGGCTGTCTGTGTTGCGACCAGTCCTCAGGCTAGGCTAAGTTAGGTTAAGTTAGGTTAAGTTAGGTTAGGTTAAGTTAGGTTAGGTTAAGTTAGGTTAAGTTAGGTTAAGTTAGGTTAAGTTAGGTTAGGTTAGGTTAAGTTAGGTTAGGTTAGGTTAGGTTAAGTTAGGTTAGGTTAAGTTAGGTTAGGTTAAGTTAGGTGGTTAGGTTAAGTTAGGTTGTTAGGTTAAGTTAGGTTGTTAGGTTAGGTTAAGTTAGGTTAGGTTAAGTTAGGTTAGGCTAAGTTAGGTTAGGTTAAGTTAGGTTAGGTTAAGTTAGGTTAGGTTAAGTTAGGTTAGGTTAAGTTAGGTTAGGTTAAGTTAGGTTAGGTTAGGTTAAGTTAGGTTAAGTTAGGTTAAGTTAGGTTAGGTTACATTAAGTTAGGTTAAGTTAGGTTACATTAAGTTAGGTTAGGTTACGTTAGGTTAGGTTACGTTAGGTTAGGTTAAGTTAGGTTAGGTTAGGTTAAGTTAGGTTAGGTTAGGTTAAGTTAGGTTAGGTTAAGTTAGGTTAGGTTAAGTTAGGTTAGGTTAAGTTAGGTTAGGTTAAGTTAGGTTAGGTTAAGTTAGGTTAGGTTAAGTTAAGTTAGGCTAAGCTAGGCGAAGTGTTTAGCATCCTGTGTGATTCCAACGACGCTTTCGTTTCATTTTTACGTTTTGTTCACTTGAAATAGGTACTTTTTCAAATATAAATTAATATTTTGTGTAATTGTACAAGTTTGGGTGTAAAGTAGGTTAGGGGTTTAAAATCTGATGATAATTATTCAACCCGTCCTCGGGCCAGGCTCGTTAAAGCGGCAGAGACTGATTATTAACCCACTGTTAGGTCTGAAGGCAATAAGGACTTCCTCGACCACGCGGAAGGGACCTTAAGCCAAGAAACAACAACGTTAAATGTACTAAATAGGGCTAATAGGTTACTGGAGTCCATTTCTAGAAGCGTCAGCAATTAGACACCTAATGTTATGCTTCAGCATAACATTTATTTTGCTCCCTGTTAGGCCCCCATTTAGCTCCCTGTTAGGCCCCCATTTAGACTATGTAGTTTAGCTTTGGTCAGCGTTCATGAAGAAGGAACATTTATTAGTTATTTTGCTCCCTGTTAGGCCCCCATTTTGCTCCGTTAGGCCCCCATTTTGCTCCCTGTTAGGCCCCCATTTAGACTACGTAGTTTAACTTTGGTCAGCGTCCTTGTAGAATGAACGTTTATCAGATCGAATATATACAAAGAAGAATGAGATAATTATTTTGATTGAGAGCATTTTAATATCTCCTTTAATGACAATAAAAACCTAATTTACATTCTCTGGAAAGACAAATAGTTGGGGATGATATATAAACAAATTAAAGAACGGACATAAAAAAGGAATTAATATCGTGTTAAAAATAACAAGACAAAATAGAACACGAAACGGTGAAGACAGACGGGATACGTTTGGAGTCAGGAATGCCCTGGGTAAATATTGGTTTTGAAATTGGTTTGTTGATTTATTTAGGTTCAACACTAATGGTGATGCTTTTTGTGTGTTTCCAGGTACGACGAGTGTTGCAGCCTTGAGGCCTCGGGGGGTTCAGTCCAGCTTCTTGTTCCCCTCATCACTGTGAGTGTTGCTGTGTGTCTGCTTGTGTGTGTGTTGCTTTGCGTTTCTGTGCTTGTATGTGTTACTGTGTGTGTGTGGTGTTTTCAGGTCGTCGACACACACACACACACACACACACACACACACACAATAAACAATTAAACTTCTCCAACTTTTCTGACCCCCAAAATTTCTGGCGTGATGAAGACCATTGACTCAGGTCATGAATTACCGCTAATGATGTGTTCATTATAGTGTCATCAGCAGCTGGTAGCGAGCATCAGTTTCTCTTAACTACCTCTTAAAATTAAATTTAGTGTCTTCTTCTTCAAACATAGCTGCCCCGAAATCATCTCAAGATAACCTCAAGATAGCTGCCGCTACCATTACAGAAGTTTGCAGTGGATATATGTGGGCCTGCGGGCCGCTCCAAGCAACAGTCTTCTAGATCAAGTTATCACTGGGGATGGGCTTGGGGAGTAGAACAAACCAAAGAGCTCACCTTCAGTCACTCATATTCATGCTCACTATCTCGCTAAGGTCTCTATACCATACCAGCCGCGAATTGTTAAGTGTTCACCATTCTCTTCTAGTGTCATAATTCCTGCGGGAGCCTTGCCAATATTAAACCACTAATGAACAAATCTACAAATGCCGTGACGAGGGTTCGAACTTATGTCTGAGAGGATCGTAGTCTTTTGATGCCGCTGATATCATCAGCGGCATATGCTAGACTGGCCAATTAAAAACACTAATTCCGATTCTAGAATTACACACACACACACACACACACACACACACACACACACACACACACACACACACACACACACACACACACACACACACACACACACACACACACATTTTACGTCTAAATTTGAACGCACTCGAGAAATCCGTTAAAGAGAGGTAGTATTAGAAACAAAAAATGCATCGAAATATTAACGTTTTCTATGCATCGTTCTCAACCGGCTAAGACGTGTTGCTTGAGTCGCAGTACGAGCCTGGGGAGGCTAAACCGTTGCACTTTTGTACGGAGTGGCAGAGAAACCGGCTGCATTATTGAGCATTGTTTTGCACTGCAGTTTGTGGGGTCTGGGATTGAGGCACACCCCCCCCCCCACCCCTTCCCCCACACTACAATCGGATATTGATATAAGCCTTAACCGGATGTTTTTCAGGTCTCAGCTTTAAGTGAGATATCACGTCGGTCATGGGGCCGGATATGAGCGAGAGCTGTGCCGGACCTGAGGGTAAGCATGAGGCCGGATAAGAGCGATAGTTGTGCCGGACCTGAGGGAAGCATGAGGCCGGATAAGAGCGAGAGATGGGCCGGATAAGAGCGATAGTTGTGCCGGACCTGAGGGTAAGCATGAGGCCGGATAAGAGCGATAGTTGGGCCGGACCTGAGGGAAGGAGGGCCGGTAATGAAGACAGGGAGCCGGATGCGGCCCTACACACCCAGCTGTAGATGGGCGTCTAAATAGTCTGGTCTGACCCACTATTTTGATGTATTGAACTTTGTTGCCTGTTGCGTTGGGTGCTTGAACAACCAGGCATGGACATACCCTAGCAAATATACATTTAATACTATGTATCAAATGTATGTCCCCCCCCCCTCTATGTATACTCCAGGTGGAAAATACATTACATTAGTGGGTGTGGCCGTATAAGTGTGACAATGAGAAAATAGGCTCGAAGAGCGAACTTTAAAAACTCCCCCAAAAATATGATGGTTTTAGGGGGTTATCGGGGGCCACAGTGTGAAAAGTTATATGGTTGTTGTGGACTGCCGGTCACCTCACTCATCGGGTAATGGCTTACCGACCTCATCCAGGCGGTGACCTTTTCGTGGGACTGCCCCATAAAGGGAGGGGTTGACGTGGGTTAACTGCCGCTGAGGTGGCACTCTGATGGTCCCAGTAGACAGGGGAAGGACCCTCCTGAAGGTGAGGCAGGCGACGCCCCTGGAGAAGGCTCTTGAGAGCAACTGGTAATTAACACACTCCTAGTCTCATCCCTGGGCGTGGGTTCCCTTAGGTACATTCTTCACCACGGTCGCTCGTCTCCTCGTCAGGCAGCTGGTCCTCGTCACAGCGGCAAAAGTAACTTGTTACCACGCCCCTGTCGGGGCGGTCAGGTCGTTGGGGTGTAGCCGTCATACTTGTGGTCAACTTGTTGAGCAGAGGTAAACACAGGGAGTCATCAGAGCGGCCAGGCCCTGCCCCCTGTGTCAACACACTCCCCTCTGTTCTCTCCCCTCGCTCTCTCCCTCATCCCCTCCCTCCCTCTCGGATAACAATTACAAACACAAAAATATACAATCAAACAGTCACTTCAAACACCGTGCCCCAAGAGTGTTGGAACACACTTGTGTATTTGAGTGTAGATACACATGGCGTGGACAGCCGCCACTGCTACTCGGGTGACAAGGACATTGAAAGAAACACTAACGGTGCAGTGATCTGCACTGATTCAAAACTAGCACTACGAAGCCTTAATAAAAATCGTGCAGAAAATTTTGCGATAGTTGCTGAAATCAAGAGAGCTGCGAGAGTACTAACCAATCAGGGAAGAGTCGTCAAATTCCTGTGGATCCCCTCCCATGTTGGTCTCTGTGGATATGAACGAGCAGATGTGCTGGCTGCTGAAGGCGCTGAAGGAGACCATATTGAATACTACATGCCTAAGACTCTGCTACAAATTAGAGGTATTATCAGGCAACATCACCGTGACAAGGTAACAGAGGAAAGGAGGATAGAAGCACAAACCAGTGAATCTGTACGATGGTACAATGCGGTTGCAGCTGGCAATCCTAATCAATATGGACGAAGAGGAGGAGGACGCGGGAGAGAATCAGTAATAGCAAGAATTCGTCTTGGATACAAATATCCATGGAGATTCAGGATGGAAATGACAGCCGAGCAGAGGAGTTGCAGAATCTGTGGTGAGAGTGACGGACACCGCCTTGACCACTACCTGAGAGAATGTGAATATCTAAGAGATATTAGAAATGTGTGGTGCATAGTAAACCTCACATTGTTGAGTTATTGAGAAAATATTATCTGTCAAATAAAAAATGCTGTTCTCAAAAGATTTCCTTATTTTGTACCCCGCAAGATAACGTAAGTTTTTAAAAGTTGACGAATGTTAATCGTCTTGTTTGAGAAGCTGTTCGCTTGAGACAGTTAAGCAAGTTCCAGCTGTGTCTAGGTACAAGTGACAGGATGAACAACCCAGCGGGTTTTCTTCCTATTTGGGAGTGTTATACATGTTGCTATGGCGGTGTGTCCACTCACAGGATGAGTGGCGCTGCCCAATACTGTCACTATGGCGGTGTGTTCACTCCCAGGATGAGTGGCGCTGCCCAATACTGTCACTATGGCGGTGTGTCCACTCACAGGATGAGTGGCGCTGCCCAATACTGTCACTATGGCGGTGTGTTCACTCACAGGATGAGTGGCGCTGCCCAATACTGTCACTATGGCGGTGTGTTCACTCCCAGGATGAGTGGCGCTGCCCAATACTGTCACTATGGCGGTGTGTCCACTCACAGGATGAGTGGCGCTGCCCAATACTGTCACTATGGCGGTGTGTTCACTCACAGGATGAGTGACGCTGCCCAATACTGTCACTATGGCGGTGTATTCACTCACAGGATGAGTGACGCTGCCCAATACTGTCACTATGGCGGTGAGTCCACTCACAGAGGATGAGTGACGCTGCCCAATAAACTCGCCCCTCGGGGCAAAAATTAAATAAACAAAAAAATTATGGTGGGACCCACCAGGCTGTTAATGCTGGCCTCGGATTCACACAACCATCAATGTCAGAGGCAACACTGAGTATACGTCGCAATTTTAACGGAATCAACCAATAAATTAGAAACGCAACGTGCTAATATAGAACACCATAATAGTGACGTTTTGTATGCGTAAGTCGTTTGATTGGGTTCGTACGCTTCTAGTTGGGGGAAACAGTTGCATTTTTAACGGAGTGACCAATGGAGAGAACGTAGTCATCTTCCCACTACTACGGAACAACCGTGGACATCTTCAAGAGAAAACTGGACCGTTTTCTAAGAGAAGTTCCGGACCAACCGGGCTGTGGTGGGTATGTGGGCCTGCGGGCCGCTCCAAGCAACAGCCTGGTGGACCAAACTCTCACAAGTCGAGCCTGGCCTCGGCCGGGCTTGGGGAGTAGAAGAACTCCCAGAACCCCATCAACCAGGTATTATCCCACACCCAACACGCTGAAAACAACAGTGAAACCCACCTTAAGATATATGTAAATATTATACAAAGGGGAATGTGATGGCCGCTCCTGAACACACACTGGCGAAAATGTCGATAATGATGTCCACACTCAACTTTGGGGGTGTAGGAGCAGGATAATACTGTCCACACTCAACTTTGGGGGTGTAGGAGCAGGATAATACTGTCCACAGTCAACCTTGGGGGTGTAGGAGCAGGATAATACTGTCCACAGTCAACCTTGGGGGTGTAGGAGCAGGATAATACTGTCCACAGTCAACCTTGGGGGTGTAGGAGCAGGATAATACTGTCCACAGTCAACCTTGGGGGTGTAGGAGCAGGATAATACTGTCCACAGTCAACCTTGGGGGTGTAGGAGCAGCTAGGATAGAGGGGGGGGGGGGACAGACACTTGGACTTAGGCTATCGGACCTTGACCTAGCATGTCAACATTTTGGTACCTGGATTGTACCTGGATGGGGGTTCGGGAGTTCTTCTATTCACCACTATTATATGACTTGGCAATATTATATGACTTGTGAGAGTTTGGTCCACTAGGCTGTTGCTTGGAGCGGCCCGCAGGCCCACATACCCACCACAGCCCGGTTGGTCCAACACTCCTTGGAGGAAACAATCTAGTTTCCTCTTGAAGATGTCCACGGTTGTTCCGGCAATATTTCTTATGCTCGTTGGGAGGACGTTGAACAACCGCGGACCTCTGATGTTTATACAGTGTTCTCTGATTGTGCCTATGGCACCTCTAGTCTTCACTGGTTCTATTCTGCATTTTCTTCCATATCGTTCACTCCAGTACGTTGTTATTTTACTGTGTAAATTTGGGACTTGGCCCTTCAGAATTTCCCATGTATATATTATTTAATAACCCTCTCGTCTCCTTTCTAGAGAGTACATTTGGAGAGCTTTGAGACGGTCCCAATAGTTTAGGTGTTTGATAGTGTAATTACCTAAGTGTAGTTACAGGATGAGATCTACGCTCGTGGTGTCCCGTCTTCCCAGCACTCTTTGTCATATAACGCTTTGAAACTACTGACGGTCTTGGCCTCCACCACCTTCTCACCTAGTGTGTGTGTGTGTGTGTGTGTGTGTGTGTGTGTGTGTGTGTGTGTGTGTGTGTGTGTGTGTGTGTGTGTGTGTGTGTGTGTGTGTGTGTGTGTTTGCCGTATATGTGATGTCCATATTCCCTCTCTTTCAGCACTCTCTCCATGTAATATATATACTGCCTGTTGCATGTATTACTGCCTCCCACACACACACACACACCTGCAGTCAGATATTTAAAATCTGTAAATAATTAACTCTTGTTTACTTCGAATAAGTTAATGAAATCTTTTTCAGAGAAGTTTAAGAAATTGTGGAATATTTCATCCTGGGGTGACACAGGGGCAATAATGCTAGCCTAATATTATAACTTTGGCTGTCGTAAATAGGGAAGTGCAGTTCCTTACCACTCTAACTTGTTTGGTTTAATGGGCGCCGGGCTCCAGCTGCCGGGCCCCAGCTGCCGGGCCCCCTTCCTGTGTCGCTGTTTGTAAGACATTTAAAGCATTTAATTCCATGAAGTGCAGTCCGTGTTATGTTTGAGGGGTGCCAGTTAAGGTGATTGAGAGTGCCAACAATCTAGGTGGGTGATGAGAAACTTCTCCCCGCCCCCCCCCCCTTTCAGTGAGTGAAGATTAACCTCCGAAGAGAAAATGCAGAATAGAACCAGTGAAGAGCAGAGGTGCCATAGGCACAATCAGAGAACACTGTATAAACATCAGAGGTCCGCGGTTGTTCAACGTCCTCCCAGCAAGCATAAGAAATATTGCCGGAACAACCGTGGACATCTTCAAGAGGAAACTGGATAGTTTTCTTCAAGACCTGCCGAACCAACCGGGCTGTGGTGGATATGTGGGCCTGCGGGCCGCTCCAAGCAACAGCCTGGTGGACCCAGAACCCCATCAAGCAGTATTCTGTTCGTCGTGGCTAATGAAATAATAATTCATCCAGTCTGCTACATGTTGGTTTTGCAAGCATGTCAACAATATTATGCTATGAGACGCCAGCATATAATGGGACCTAAAGTGGACCTCAATACAAGCCTGAAATATAGACTTCCTAGCCACCGACAACGGGAGTTATTATATCAAATATATTTGGGCGGGTGTGTGTGTGTCCTGAACTGTTAGTGAGAGTGGTGGAGCACCACCAGGATAGAGTAGGAATGGCTCCCTCCCCTGGTTCAGTAGTGGCAGGTAGCCAATGTCACCGTAGGTTCCTGGTAGCTGGGTGACTGAACTGTTTATGTACTCATGACGGGCAATTTCCCTATTTATATATATATATATATATATATATATATATATATATATATATATATATATATATATATATTACAGGGATTGTCACTCTCTCATTTTGGATCATTCCGTCGTCACCTGGGTGACTAATGCCAGGTGAACGCCCCACCTTGTCAGGTAACTCAACCCTCGCACCGTTTAACCTTTGAAACACCCGCCGAGTAACCTTTAAGGCTTTCATCAGACGGTATTTAGTTGTGTGTCTGGGTGAGATGGTGAGGAAGGAGGAGCTGGAGAGGGGTGTGAACCTGAGAGGCGAGGAGAAGGACAAACTGGAGTTAGAAGAGATGGAGAAGCTGAAGCAGCAGCAGCAGCTAGAGCAGCAGCAGCAGCTGGAGCAGCAGCTGGAGCAGCAGCAGCAGCTGGAGCAGCAGCAGCAGCTGGAGCAGCAGCAGCAGCTGGAGCAGCAGCTGGAGCAGCAGCAGCAGCTAGAGCAGCAGCAGCAGCAGCTAGAGCAGCAGCAGCAGCTGGAGCAGCAGCTGGAGCAGCAGCAGCAGCTGGAGCAGCAGCAGCAGCTGGAGCAGCAGCAGCAGCTGGAGCAGCAGCAGCAGCTGGAGCAGCAGCAGCAGCTGGAGCAGCAGCAGCAGCTGGAGCAGCAGCAGCAGCTGGAGCAGCAGCAGCAGCTGGAGCAGCAGCAGCAGCTGGAGCAGCAGCAGCAGCTGGAGCAGCAGCAGCAGCAGCAGCTGGAGCAGCAGCAGCAGCTGGAGCAGCAGCAGCAGCTGGAGCAGCAGCAGCAGCTGGAGCAGCAGCAGCAGCTGGAGCAGCAGCAGCAGCTGGAGCAGCAGCAGCAGCTGGAGCAGCAGCAGCAGCTGGAGCAGCAGCAGCAGCTGGAGCAGCAGCAGCAGCTGGAGCAGCAGCAGCAGCTGGAGCAGCAGCAGCAGCTGGAGCAGCAGCAGCAGCTAGAGCAGCAGCAGCAGCTGGAGCAGCAGCAGCAGCAGCAGCTGGAGCAGCAGCAGCAGCAGCTGGAGCAGGACGCAGGACGCCTCTTACAGCGCTCGTCTTCAAGATGGCCTTAATTTGGCAGGAGTTTGTTTGGTGTATATTGTGTAGACGATGTGTTTCTGTGCACAAGAGAGGTAGTAAAGCCTTGGCAACAGCCTGTTGGACCAAGTTATCACAAGTCGAGCTCGGGGAGTAGAAGAACTCCCAGAACCCTCTCCAGGTGTGCTCCAGGATATGTTGGTTCATTAAGCGCATGGTTGCCTGTCTGTGTTTCAGAGTACGGGAAAATTTACACACAAAAGATAGTATCCTTAGCGGCAGTGTTCCCATTGAACACTGAAAGCCGGAAAAATCGTCGGTTATCTGTCTCTCTCTCAAGAAGTTCTCGTGCGGGGGAGACATTTCTCAGCTCGGGGGTAAATATCCAGTTGATGTGTGAGATTAAGTCCGTCTCAAGTCCGTCTCCAGGCCGGTGTTGGCCCTATGTCGTAGGTCTACAACGATCAAGTCAATCGAGTTATTAAGGTATGTGGCGGTCTGTGAATGTCATAGTTGTTGGGTCTGGTTTGTTTGTTGGTGCAAGGGGAAGGGCATTGTTTTTAGGAGGTAAGGAGGTAAGTTTACCCACCTTACCCACGGCGTGCGTGTGGGGCCCTGGAGACCACTACGAAGAAAGGCAAAAGCAGTTGTTTCCACTGGAGTTTCCACTAGTTATGTTGTTACAGCCAAAGTTTAATCACAGTCACCGGGAATTAGTTTCCTATGTCTTTTTGTACACTTTATTTGGTCTCTGTTACAGTTGTGTGTCACTTAAGGGGCTCGAGATTGGTCGACTGTAGCCGAGGGTCGACTGTTACCGTTACCTGTGGCAGGTGGTTACCGTTACCTGTGGCAGGTGGCTATACCGTTACCTGTGTCAGGTGGCTATACCGTTACCTGTGGCAGGTGGCTATACCGTTACCTGTGGCAGGTGGCTATACCGTTACCTGTGGCAGGTGGCTATACCGTTACCTGTGGCAGGTGGCTATACCGTTACCTGTGGCAGGTGGTTACCGTTACCTGTGGCAGGTGGCTACCGTTACCTGTGGCAGGTGGTTACCGTTACCTGTGGCAGGTGGCTATACCGTTACCTGTGGCAGGTGGTTACCGTTACCTGTGGCAGGTGGCTACCGTTACCTGTGGCAGGTGGTTACCGTTACCTGTGGCAGGTGGCTACCGTTACCTGTGGCAGGTGGCTACCGTTACCTGTGGCAGGTGGCTATACCGTTACCTGTGGCAGGTGGCTATACCGTTACCTGTGGCAGGTGGCTATACCGTTACCTGTGGCAGGTGGCTATACCGTTACCTGTGGCAGGTGGCTATACCGTTACCTGTGGCAGGTGGCTATACCGTTACCTGTGGCAGGTGGCTATACCGTTACCTGTGGCAGGTGGCTATACCGTTACCTGTGGCAGGTGGCTATACCGTTACCTGTGGCAGGTGGCTATACCGTTACCTGTGGCAGGTGGCTATACCGTTACCTGTGGCAGGTGGCTATACCGTTACCTGTGGCAGGTGGCTATACCGTTACCTGTGGCAGGTGGCTATACCGTTACCTGTGGCAGGTGGCTATACCGTTACCTGTGGCAGGTGGCTATACCGTTACCTGTGGCAGGTGGCTATACCGTTACCTGTGGCAGGTGGCTACCGTTACCTGTGGCAGGTGGCTACCGAGGGACCGTTCCCTCCCTACAGTCGACCTGTCCTCTCCACTAGTACCTCTCATGTTCTACATTACGGTCACCTTGAGGTTACCTTGAGGTGCTTCCGGGGCTTAGCGTCCCCGCGGCCCGGTCGTCGACCAGGCCTCCTGGTTGCCGGACTGATCAACCAGGCTGTTGGACGCGGCTGCTCGCAGCCTGACGTATGAGTCACAGCCTGGTTGATCAGGTATCCTTTGGATACCAAACAACGGTCCGCAACATACAATTTATAACGTACTATATAAAGTAGGGGGGTTGACATATCTTTCCCCCATTTTCTATGTTTGGGTTAGGTTAGGGTTTGTTTGGGTTCACGGATAAGAACGGGAGCTGTGGACGACACGTGGAGGAGAACAAGTAAACAGAGGTGATAACAGGCTGAGCAACAGAGGTGACGGAGGAAGAGGAGGAACAGTAGAGGAGAATATAGTCAAGGAACATGAGTGTGGGACGCAATGGACAAGATGAAAACAATACAAGCCAATAGGGTGGCATGGAGGGAACACGTGTGTGTGTGTGTGTGTGTGTGTGTGTGTGTGTGTGTGTGTGTGTGTGTGTGTGTGTGTGTGTGTGTGTGTGTGTGCGTGTGTGTGTGTGTGTGTGTGTGTGTGTGTGTGTGTGTGTGTGTGTAGGCGGTGTTGATAAACAATGCACAAAAGTGTGTAGGGGAGCAGTTGCTTCATTAAGCGAGGCAGGAGGGGGGGTGGGGGTGTGTGGGGGGGTGGGGGGGGGCGAGACCGCTGTAATGACATTAAATATTCACCAGATGACATGAGATACGGAGGTGGTTGGGCAGGGTCAACACTGCCACTATTACTCATGCCGGGGGGGTGGAGGGGGGGAGGGAAGAAGCCCCAGCTGTGCCATCTCCACTCACCTGTCGTTACTCACCTGACTTATGTTTAGATATAATTAAAGCTACTAATGAGTAGGGATATACAATGGGGGGGGGGGGGTTAGCCCCCACACAACCTCAACCCCCCTTCTCTCTCTTCCACTCCCTCATACCAGACTACCATATCCTTCCCTCCCTTCCCCCCCCCCTGACCTTTCCTCCCTCTCCCTCACCTTCCCAGGCTTCCAGAGAGGAGCTGAGAGTGTTAGAGACTGCCATCCCAGCGACACTTGGAGGGGGGGGGATTTTTGTTATTATTATTATTATTATTATTATAAACACATTTAAGTACATGTGCATTTGTGCAGCTACCCTAGACTATATGAAGGGGAGTACAGTGTGTGTCAAAAAGCTAGCTACGTGATGCTAAAAAAATCCCCATCACACAGGATGGTTAGTCATACAGAGGCATGTGATCAGTAGTCTGCACTGACAGACTCCGGGTGTATTATGAGGATATCTTCAAGAATACGAGAGTGAATAAAGTAATTGCAAAGCTCCTGGTACCTCCAGCCAACGGGTCTGAATGGTCTAATAATAACTGGGCATTCGGTGATGTAGTGTGGGAGATCATGCCGTAGTTCCTGCTCACAGAGTTTGCAACTGGAGTGCTCAGGTTTGGGAGATCTGTCACCTGTAGCCACCTGCCACAGGTAACGGTAGCCCCCTGCCACAGGTAACGGTAGCCCCCTGTCACAGGTAACGGTAGCCATCTGTCACAGGTAACGGTAGCCACCTGTCACAGGTAACGGTAGCCACCTGCCACAGGTAACGGTATAGCCACCTGCCACAGGTAACGGTAGCCACCTGCCACAGGTAACGGTAGCCCCCTGTCATAGGTAACGGTATAGCCACCTGCCACAGGTAACGGTATAGCCACCTGCCACAGGTAACGGTAGCCACCTGCCACAGGTAACGGTAGCCACCTGTCACAGGTAACGGTATAGCCACCTGCCACAGGTAACGGTATAGCCACCTGACACAGGTAACGGTATAGCCACCTGCCACAGGTAACGGTATAGCCACCTGCCACAGGTAACGGTATAGCCACCTGCCACAGGTAACGGTATAGCCACCTGCCACAGGTAACGGTAGCCACCTGTCACAGGTAACGGTATAGCCACCTGTCACAGGTAACGGTATAGCCACCTGCCACAGGTAACGGTAGCCACCTGTCACAGGTAACGGTAACCAAACCTGATCCTGTCAATCACTGTGTCGCACAGTCTTGGTCGACGTTTTGTGCTGCCCATAGATATAGGTTTCAGATCTGAACAAATCATAGCTTTTTATACTGGTACTTTCAGGTCGTTGGGAGTCAGTAATTTCCCTCCTATCAGACCTGAGTGTTTGGAACAATATAGTTTGGGTTGTGGGATACTCCGCGTGTGCCTGGACCCTGGAGCTAGATCCCGGGTCTTGACGTCATCCGGTGCATGGCGCCCTGACCCATCACTCTAGGATCACCTCGCTAGGAGGATCGCATTTACAGATTTAGTATTCTGGAAGCTGCGTGTGGGTTCAAGGGTGCGTGCGTGCGTACGTCGGAATTGATGGATGGGTAAGCAAATGCACGCAATGTACGTACACACGGATAATTGTGTGATGGCTCTTGGGCCCCGCCTTTTCGGCCATTTAATACAATGATTCCTAATCCAACATGTTTTTTATCGTATCTATTTTTAATTATGTTTCACGTGAGTCTGAAGTGTGGTGAGTTATTCCTTTTGACTCACTGGAGGCTCAAGATGAGTCTGATCTCTGGAGACGTCTACAGCCGTAGTGTACGGGCTATGGGCCTGACAGCTCAGTGGACAGCACTCTGGATTCGTAGTCCTAAAGTTCCGGGTTCGATCCCCGGTGGAGGCGGAAACAAATTGGTAGTTTCTTACATCCCTGATGCACCTGTTCACTTAGCAGTAAATAGGTACCTGGGAGTTAGACAGCTGCGACGAGTTGCTTCCTGAAGGTGTGTAATAAAAAGGAGGCCTGGTCGAGGACCGAGCCGCGGGGACGCTAAGCCCCGAAATCATCTCAAGGTAATATGCCATCAGCCTATAAATCCCTCCTTCCCTTCTTCTGTTGTGGAGTTGTGGTTATTGTTATAGATTCAGCTACTCGGAACAAGTTCCAAGTAGCACGGGCTATGGTGAGCCCGTAACTTACCCGGCACAGGAGCGGTGCCCTGTGGAGTTGTGGAGTTCTTCTAGCTTGTCCCTGTTATTCTACTCGAAGATTTGTCTAACTAATAGGATCTATTCTAGATTTTATTGCTCGGTCCTTTGTTGGGTTCTCTGGCAGTGTGGCTTTTGGAACTGTCGGAAATTGGATCCTCGCTTTTTCTGCTGTCACTTTTATATTGTTTCTGCTTCTCTACCGTCGCCAGGGGGCACTAGTGGCCGGCCTGCTCCTGCCTCAGTCTGATTCATGGTGTACAGTTGGTTCTGTACCTTGTCCATACCTGCACCCTTGTACTTTGTCCACACCTGCCCTCCTGTAGTTTGTCCACACCTGCCCTCCTGTAGACCTTGTCCACACCTGCTCCTGTACTTTGTCCACACCTGCCCTCCTGTACCTTGTCCACACTTGCCCTCCTGTACCTTGTCCACACCTGCCCTCCTGTACCTTGTCCACACCTGCCCTCCTGTACCTTGTCCACACCTGCCCTCCTGTACCTTGTCCACACCTACCCTCCTGTAGACCTTGTCCACACCTGCCCTCCTGTACCTTGTCCACACCTGCCCTCCTGTAGACCTTGTTGCCTGGCACCACTTGGTTGTCAGGACGTGTTCCTGGCAGCTGTGTGCCTTTGGAACTCCAACAAATTTGTCGGCTGCTTCCCAGATGTGTGTGTGTGTGTGTGTGTGTGTGTGTGTGTGTGTGTGTGTGTGTGTGTGTGTGTGTGTGTGTGTGTGTGTGTGTGTGTGTATATTGACCTATTTGTGCTTGCGGGGGTTGAGCTCTGCTCTTTCGGCCCGCCTCTCAACTGTAAACCAATCAACTGTTATTAACTACTATTTTTTTTACACACACACACACACACACACACCACACACACACACACACACACACACACACACACCACACACACACACACACACACACACACACACACACACACACACACACACACACACACACACACCACACACACACACACACATACATACACACATACACACACACACATACACACACACACACACACACACCACACACACATACATACACACATACACACACACACATACACACACACACACACACACACACACACCACACACACACACACACATACATACACACATACACACACACACATACACACACACACACACACACACACCACACACACATACATACACACATACACACACACACATACACACACACACACACACACACACACACACACACACCACACACACATACATACACACATACACACACACACATACACACACATATACACACACATACACACACACCACACACACACACACACACACATACACACACATACACACACACACACACACACACACACACACACACACACACACACACAATGTTTGCCGACAATGTTTCTCTCAATGTTTGCCGATGATGCAAAAATTCTGAGGAGGATTGAAACTGAGGACGATAGTAGGAGGCTACAAGATGACCTTGACAGACTGAGTGAATGGTCCAACAAATGGCTGTTGAAGTTCAACCCGAGTAAATGCAAACTAGGCCGTGGAAACAGGAGGCCAGACACAGGATACAGAATAGGTGATGAAGTACTTAATGAAACGGAAAGAGAGAAAGATCTAGGAGTTGATATCACACCAAACCTGTCTCCTGAAGCCCACATAAAAAGAATAACGTCTGCGGCATATGCGAGGCTGGCTAACATCAGAACAGCGTTCAGGAACCTGTGTAAGGAATCATTCAGAATCTTGTACACCACATATGTAAGACCAATCCTGGAGTATGCGGCCCCAGCATGGAGCCCGTACCTTGTCAAGCACTAGACGAAGCTGGAAAAAGTACAAAGGTATGCCACTAGACTAGTCCCAGAACTAAGAGGCATGAGTTACGAGGAATGGCTGCGGGAAATGCACCTTACGACACTGGAAGACAGAAGAGTAAGGGGAGACATGATCACAACCTACAAAATCCTCAGGAGAATCGACCGGGTAGACAAGGATAAACTATTCAACACTGGTGGGACGCGAACAATGGGACACAGGTGGAAATTGAGTACCCACATGAGCCACAGGGACGTTAGAAGGAACTTTTTCAGTGTCAGAGTAGTTAACGGATGGAATGCATTAGGCAGTGATGTGGTGGAGGCTGACTCCATACACAGTTTCAAGTGTAGATATGACAGAGCCCAGTAGGCTCAGGAATCTGTACACCTGTTGATTGACAGTTGAGAGGCGGGACCAAAGAGCCAGAGTTCAACCCCCGCAAGCACAACTAGGTGAGTACATCCCCCAGGAAGCAGCCCGTAGCGGCTGTCTAACTCCCAGGTACCTATTTACTGCTAGGTGACAGGGGCATCAGGGTGAAAGAAAGTTTGTCCATTTGTTTCCGCCATGGCCCGGGATCGATCCCGGGTCCCTGTCCACTCAACCACTTGGTGAGTGTGAATGTATGTGTGTGTGTGTTTGTGTGTTTGTGTGTGTGTGTGTGTGTGTGTGTGTGTGTGTGTGTGTGTGTGTGTGTGTGTGTGTGTGTGTGTGTGTGTGTGTGTGTGTGTGTGTGTATTAGGTTGCACAGTTTTTCTGTGTCTTGTGTCTTGGCGTGTATGTTGCTCCGTTATTTATTCATGGAATTTAAATTGCACGATGTAATCTCTTTGTGTGGACACTGTGGACGATATGAAGTTTTTGAGTATCAGGCCTAGTTTATTGTGCCTTAGGGGTATAGGCACACGGGGGTAGCAGAGGGCTGGGTGAGTGAGTGGGTGGGTGAGTGGGGTGGGGTTAGGTGGGTGGGATAGGTGGGTGGGGGGGGGGGGTAGGTGAACATACAGGCGCACTCAGAGGAGCTAGAAACCTTACTCTTCCCCTGCTAGTACCACTAGGCGAGTCCCTTGGCATTTAACCCGTATTTACCTGAATATAAACGAACATTTAACTATGCGTAAAAGTTAAATATTCAGAAAAAAGTCTACAAAAAATGTTTTCGATAAATACGCCGTAAATACTGATGAATGTGAGAGTAAAGAAGCCAGAGAAATATTGCGTATTCTTGGGGGATGTCGAGAAATTTGGTATGCGAATTGTGCGGGTTGCCGAACGAAATACTTCCCTTTATATTTCGAAAATTTCCTATCAAATACTTTCATTTTCTCGAGCGAGCGAAATCCATCGCTCGTGGGAGAAGTCTTTCAATTTAAATTCCTGCAGGTTTTCCTGCGATATTCTCAGTGATAGTATTTAGAACTCTTAACTTGTCACTCGAGGTGTCTTCTACTTAGGGAAGAGGAGGTGGTGGTCCTTGGGTTTACCCTTGGCTTCCGGCTCTCCCTCAAAGGTGTCATTACTCGAGAGCTGACTCAAGTAAATTCTGGCTATATACCATGGAGGTGGTCTGTCTCCCTTCCAACTATCCTTTTAGACGGTAGAAATAACCTAAGCTACTCTATCCTTTTTCGCCTTGACAGGACTATTATCTCAGGAAACTTGTTGCACTCTGAGGTCACCCTTGTACTCGTGGATCAACAGTGCAGCGGCACTCTGTCGCTAGGATACACTCCGGGTGAGCACACTGCACTCTAAGTCACTCCCACTTGGGTCACAATGGCTTTGTGCAAGTAAAATCTAATATATTTAAGTTACGCCAAAACTTGCCGCTCGTCATATAGTGAGGATATGACGGGCGGGATAGAGGTGTTGGGGGAGACCCGGGCGCCGCAGGGCCACACTATATATACATCATCACAGGCCCTCTATGTATATCATGTATATATATATTATCAGAGGTCCCTCTATATACCATGTATACAACTGCTGCTACTGTGGCACCCGGTTTGTTCCTCTCTGGCAGTGTTTTCTCTCTCTCTCTCTCTTTCTCTCTCTCTCTCTCTCTCTCCGTCGGCGTCTCCGCGGCTGGCGGCGGGTTAGGTTAACCAAATATGATGTGAACACAACTGTCAATTCCCCTCCCCCCCGTGCTGCGGCAGGGACACCCACTCCCTGTGCTGCGACAGGGACACCCACTCCCTGTGTGAGGGGCAGTACTTCCTGAACAGTCAACAACTCAACATCAAGCCATCAGGGTGTTGAATACGATTGAAATGGTAGAGGACCCCAATACTAGGAAGACTACTCCGAAACGACACTTCCCCACAGCTGGTGTGGGTCCCAGGAGCTTGAGTCTACTAGAAGGACCTCACACTACATAACTGAGGCTGGGTGGTGTTGTTGTTTTTAGATTTAGCTACTCGGAACGAAGTGTTAATGTAGCACGGGCTATGGTGAGCCCGTCAAGATATTGAGGCGCGCGCGGGTAGTATTGGACTTTCCTTAGGAGGTGAGGTGCGCCACCAGGGGGCCATAATTTGTGGACCATTATGGCCCCGAGTGGTGTGTTACGGGTCACTCTAGGGGCCTTATGGCCCCGCGGGGAGTGTCTTAGTGACTGTCAGGGCCACGGGGGCCCCCTGGGGGGCCCTAGGGGGAGAGCAGCCCCCCCCCTGGCTTTGTTACTCTCGTGTCGCGTCTTGTGGCGCCCTGCATGGTCTCTTACCCCTGTGGCAGGTGGTGGGGATAAGGATGTAGGATAGGACGGGGAAAGGAATGGTGCCCAACCACTTGGCTAGTCGGGGATTGAACACCGACCTGCATAAAGCGAGACCGTCGCTCTACCATTCCAGTCCAAGTGGACTGGATCTTCGAACGGGGTCTTCGAACACCTGTCCACAAAATAACACACTTGTTTAAACACTAATATGAAATACGCAATTCACGTTAAAATTGGTGATAGTTGAATAGCTTTGTTAGTATAACGCATGTCGGCCTGGTTGAGCCGTGCTATGGGCGCTTCGTAGGACATGTGGAGTGATTGGGTTATGGGGGTGGGGGTGGGGCTGTAGGGGGGTTATGGGGGGGGGACAAGGGCGCCTCAATATGGGAGAGGAGATGTCTGGCGCGTGTAGGAAGGGCTCGGGTTGGTTCAGCCAACTGGAGGAAGATACGCCATTGGGGGTCTTTGATTGGATATACACACAGCGAGCAAGCTGCAGCCGGCTAGACAGCCAGTCAAGCCAGCTAGTTAGACAGCCAGCCAGTCAGTTAGACAGCCAGTCAAGCCAGCCAACTAGACAGCCAGCCAGTCAGTTAGACAACCAGTTAGACAGCCAGCCAGCCAGTTAGACAGACAGACAGACAGACAGAGAGAGAGAGAGACAGACAGACAGACACCAGTTGGGGCCGGTGGCTGAGCGGACAGCATGCTGGACGCGTGATCCTGTGGTCCTGGGTTCGATTCCGGGCGCCGGCGAGAAACGATGGGCAGAATTTCTTTCACCCTAATGCCCCTGTTACCTAACATTAAATAGGTACCTGGGAGTCAGTCAGCTGTCACGGGCTGCTTCCTGGTGTGTGTGTGTGGTGTGGAGAGAGAGAAAAAAAAAATAGTAGTTAGTAAACAGTTGATTGACAGTTAAGAGGCGGGCCGAAAGAGCAGAGCTCAACCCCAGCAAGCACATCTAGGGGAATACAACTAGGTGAATACACACACACACACAAGAGGAGAGATGGTCCATGTGCTAGTATAGTGAGGTTTATGAGTGAGTGATCCCGACCGCCAGCTCTCACAGCGGCACGCTGCTCCTCTCTACTTACCAGTCGCATACTCTCTCCGTCTCTCTCCCTCTTTCCCCCCTCTCTCTTTCTCTCTCTTCCCTCCACCTCTCCTTTTCCCCCCACCTCTCCTTTTCCCCCCACCTCTCCTTTTCCCCCCACCTCTCCTTTTCCCCCCACCTCTCCTTTTTCCCCCACCTCTCCTTTTCCCCCCACCTCTCCTTTTCCCCCCACCTCTCCTTTTCCCCCCACCTCTCCTTTTCCCCCCACCTCTCCTTTTCCCCCCACCTCTCCTTTTCCCCCCACCTCTCCTTTTCCCCCCACCTCTCCTTTTCCCCCCACCTCTCCTTTTCCCCCCACCTCTCCTTTTCCCCCCACCTCTCCTTTTCCCCCCACCTCTCCTTTTCCCCCCACCTCTCCTTTTCCCCCCACCTCTCCTTTTCCCCCCACCTCTCTTTTTCCCCCCACCTCTCCTTTTCCCCCCACCTCTCTTTTTCCCCCCACCTCTCCTTTTCCCCCCACCTCTCCTTTTCCCCCCACCTCTCCTTTTCCCCCCACCTCTCCTTTTCCCCCCACCTCTCCTTTTCCCCCCACCTCTCCTTTTCCCCCCACCTCTCCTTTTCCCCCCACCTCTCCTTTTCCCCCCACCTCTCCTTTTCCCCCCACCTCTCCTTTTCCCCCCACCTCCTCCTCTCACCCCAGACCACCTCATCTCCCTAGGGGGATAATTTAGGGCTCGCTTGGATACTTGTGTCTTAGGGGGGGGGTATTTTTTTTTTATTCCCGCTCAAGGGTCTTTTACCACTCCAGACGGGAAGACCATTCCAAGAATTGGGGGGGGGGAGGGGAGGGGAGGGGAGGTTGAGTGCTGGCCTCGCTTCTTGCAGGTCGGCGTTCAATCCCCGACCGTCCAAGTGGTTGAAGACCATTCCTTCCAATGACTATATAGTCGTCCTGGCTTGTTACCTTCTTCTGAGAGTCACCTGGACATTGAGATATTCCTTAAGGTCTTTCTCAAGGCCTTACCTCGACCTAGAGCGTACCTCGTACCTAGGTCGTACCTCGACCTAGAGAAATGTTCAAGTGTTCACCGGGTCGTGTGTTCAATGTGAACACTTCCCGTGCATTGTTATGCGTTTATTACGATAAAAGGTGAGGTTATACTAGGGTAAAAGTATATGCTGGTTAGTATTGTAAATGTGTGGCCACGTCTGTGGTAGAATAATATTAATAATACTAATACTACTAATAATAAAGTGGTATTTATCCGTCTCGCTTCCCAATACTCTCCTCCGCTGCTCACAGCGGGGCTAATGATGGTGGTAACATAATGGGTGTTTCTCTCTCTCTCTCTCTCTCTCTCTCTCTCTCTCTCTCTCTCTCTCTCTCTCTCTCTCTCTCTCTCTCTCTCTCTCTCTCTCTCTCTCTCTCTCTCTCTCCCTCCCTCTCCTTTCTTTCTTTCTTTCTTTCTTTCTTTCTTTCTTTCTTTCTTTCTTTCTTTCTTTCTTTCTTTCTTTCTTTCTTTCTTTCTTTCTTTCTTTCTTTCTTTCTTTCTTTCTTTCTTTCTTTCTTTCTTTCTTGCTTTCTTGCTTTCTTGCTTTCTTGCTTTCTTGCTTGCTTTCTTGCTTTCTTGCTTTCTTGCTTGCTTTCTTGCTTGCTTTCTTGCTTGCTTTCTTGCTTGCTTTCTTGCTTGCTTTCTTGCTTTCTTGCTTGCTTTCTTGCTTTCTTGCTTGCTTTCTTTCCCCCCCATCAACTCCGCTACACAGGCGGTGGAGTTAAGTAACCATCTTTGTACTCAGTGACTTCTCCTCTCTCTCCCTCTCTCTTGTTCACCTGTTCCTCACACGTAACCGTTCCACTTTCCTTTCCCATTCATTCTCCATTTCCATCCCTCTTTTTTTCCTTCCCTTCCAGATCTCCCCGTCGCTGCCCTTCCACGCTCCTTCTTTATTGCTATTTGTTGGGGGGTTTAAATTCTTCCTCACTTCCATCTTCATTTTCTCGCGGTTCTTCCCCTTCTTCCCTTCTATTTATGGCTTCGTTCTTGCTCTCTCTCTCTCTCTCTCTCTTTTCCCTCGTTTGGGCCTCCAATTGGTTGAAACTGTCATTCATTGATACAAGGGTATTAAACATGTACATATATATATACATACCTGCAAGATATCATGTATATATGGCTGCTCCGGAAAGATATCATGTATATATGGCTGCTCCAGAAATATATCATGTATATATGGCTGCTCCAGAAAGATATCGTGTATATATGGCTGCTCCAGAAATATATCGTGTATATATGGCTGCTCCAGAAATATATCGTGTATATATGGCTGCTCCAGAAATATATCATGTATATATGGCTGCTCCAGAAAGATATCGTGTATATATGGCTGCTCCAGAAATATATCGTGTATATATGGCTGCTCCAGAAATATATCATGTATATGTGGCTGCTCCAGAAATATATCGTGTATATATGGCTGCTCCAGAAATATATCGTGTATATATGGCTGCTCCAGAAATATATCGTGTATATATGGCTGCTCCGGAAAGATATCATGTATATGTGGCTGCTCCAGAAATATATCATGTATATATGGCTGCTCCAGAAATATATCATGTATATATGGCTGCTCCAGAAAGATATCGTGTATATATGGCTGCTCCGGAAAGATATCGTGTATATATGGCTGCTCCAGAAATATATCGTGTATATATGGCTGCTCCAGAAATATATCGTGTATATATGGCTGCTCCAGAAATATATCGTGTATATATGGCTGCTCCAGAAAGATATCATGTATATGTGGCTGCTCCAGAAATATATCATGTATATATGGCTGCTCCAGAAATATATCATGTATATATGGCTGCTCCAGAAAGATATCATGTTATATATACCTGCTTCAGAAAGATATCATGTATATATACCTGCTATAGAAAGATACAATGTTATATATACCTGCTCCAGAAAGATTTCATGTATATATACCTGCTCCAGAAAGATATCATCTATATATACCTGCTTCAGAAAGATATCATCTATATATACCTGCTCCAGAAAGATATGTATATATATATACCTGCTCCAGAAAGATATCATCTATATATATATACCTGCGTTACAAAGATATCCACATCTACCTGCACTAGAAAGATGGTAACATGTATAATAGCGCCAGAAAGATATCCTTCTGGGGCATGTATATGAATAATATATTTCTGGTGCAGATATACAGAGATCTTTCTAGATCAGGTATATATGAATTTCTCCATATATGAATTTAATCCATATATACCTTCGCCAGAAAGAGGTTTTAAAAACAATGTGAACGATTCCCCAGAAACTTGTGAGAGGGGATGCTGGCGTCATCAATTTTGAAGACGATTGGGCTCAGGAGACGAGGTGAAAGGTCAGGAGGTCACGGGGGAAAGGTCAGGTGAAGGGGTCATTGAGGGTAGTCCCAGCTCAAGGTCACAGGGGGAAAGGTCAGGTGACGTTTGTGAGAGTCAGAGCTCAATTTAATCCAATTTTATATCAAGTTTTCACCTTTCATTCCATCTATAACTGGTTTTTATATTCGTCCCCTCTACAGCACTGGCTTAACCCCTTCTGTAGTATTCCCTTTTTTCTCGCTCCGTTCCGCTAATTGTTCTTCCACGTTCATCTATTCACGCTTTCCCCTCATCTTCCCTCTCTCTCTCCCCTCTCATGCACTCTTCCCCTTGTCTTTCACCCTTTCTGTTTATCCATGTTGGTTCGCCCTCCCTGTGTTGACAAGTCTGGTGTTCCTCTCCATTTTGATAGGGGGGACTTCTCTATCCGCCTCCTGAGTGGGGGGGGGGGACTCTGTCTGATTCTGGGATAGAGAAAAGGGATATTTGCCCCTTGGGATCTGGCCTTGGGATTATAGACCAGTTGCACTAACATCACACATTGTAAAAGTTTTCTGAAAGAGTGTTTAGGAATCAAATTTCTAGTTTTATGGAAAATAATAAATTACACAACCCAGGACAACATGGATTTAGAGCGGGAAGATCTTGTCAGTCACAGTTACTCAACCACTATGACAAAATCACAGAAGGTTTAAAAGAAAAGCAAAATGCAGATGTTGTATACACAGACTTTGCAAAGGCATTCGACAAATGTGACCATGGAGTGGGGTCATGGGCTTACAAATGTACTCACTAGAAAGGAGACGAGAGAGATACCAAATAATATACACATGGAAAATACTGGAGGGACAGGTCCCAAATCTACACAGTAAAATAACAACATACTGGAGTGAACGGTATGGAAGAAAATGCAGAATAGAACCAGTGAAGAGCTGACGTGCCATAGGCACAATCAGAGAACACTGTATAAACATCAGAGGTCCGCGGTTGTTCAACGTCCTCCCAGCAAGCATAAGAAATATTGCCGGAACAACCGTGGACATCTTCAAGAGGAAACTAGATAGTTTTCTTCAAGAAGTGCCGGACCAACCAGGCTGTGGTGGGTATGTGGGCCTGCGGGCCGCTCCAAGCAACAGCCTAGTGGACCAAACTCTCACAAGCCCGGGCTTGGGGGAGTATAAGAACTCCCAGAACCCCATTAAACAGACAGCACCGCTCCTGTGGCAGGTAAGTCCACTACAGGCTCACAACAGCCCGTGCTACTTGCCCCGCTCCTGTGCCAGGTAAGTTACGGGCTCACCATAGCCTGTGCTACTTGGAACTTGTTCCGAGTAGCTGAATCTATAACAACAACCATCAAGCAGGCAGGTAGCACACAGAATGTTGTTATCACCTGTGTTATGCCTGCATGTTCTCTCAGCGTTCCTGTCCATGCTATATGCAATCTCCTTTGTGGTCCACAGTCTCAGAGCCATAGTCTCGGAATGATGGAGAGAGGCGTATTATCAGGGCAGCCTCGTCGAGGCCATAGTCTCGTGATCATTATGTACAGCCTATTACCGTGGCCACGTTGGTGAGACCAACTGTCCAATGTGAATGTCCAGCCGACGACCGGCCGAACAGTTTATAGTGCGTCATCTGAGACTCGTCTCACGGCCTCGACGTACCGAAACACATCAACGTTTCCACGTCTTCCAGACGTTATTTGCAACAATGAAATATATACATACACCCATGTGTGTATGAAATCTATACATACATACATGGATGTATATACATACAGGCGTAAGCGAGGGCCTCAATAATTACCAGCTAACCTTATGACACAAAACTGCATTGGACAGAATTATCGGTTCAAGCGAAAATATGAACGATGGTAAATACTGACTGTTGAGAATGTGCGCGCACCAGCATCTCACCATAGTGATTTGATGCATTTTGCATGTTCTTAATTACTCTACGAGGTCGCCCGCTTCAAGGGTCCGGGAGAGCGTTGCCGGAGGATGGGTGGGGGGGGGGTGTTATAAAAGTGGGTGTTCTGTAGGTCAATGTTTAAGGTAATAGAGTCCCCCCCCCCCTTCTATGGGGTTAGGTAAGGCCTGGCCCCCAGGGGAAACAATTCGCAGCAAAATAATAACCCGGGACAACCGTGGACATCTTCAAGAGGAAACTAGATAGTTTCCTCCAAGGAGTGCCGGACCAACCGGGCTGTGGTGGGTATGTGGGCCTGCGGGCCGCTCCAAGCAACAGCCTGGTGGACCAAACTCTCACAAGTCGAGCCTGGCCTCGGGCCGGGCTTGGGGAGTAGAAGAACTCCCAGAACCCCATCAACCAGGTATCAACCAGCTCCCAACACGTGTCACTGGCCTCACAGAACTTAACACTTGGGCCCCACAACAGTCGACTAGAACACTCATAATTTGCACTTGGAACAACTAGTGGCTCGGTAACACTTAGATATGTTTTTATCTTGTTATTTAAGGAATAAGAAGAGAGAATAGTGGCAGGAAGAACAGAGCCCCCCCCCACCACAGCCCAGAGGCTAGATTCACGAGCAGTTACGCAAGCACTTACGAATCTGGGGCCAGATTCACGAAGCAGTTACGCAAGTATTTACGAACGTGTACATCCTTCCTCAATCTTTGACAGCTTTGGTTATATTTATTAAACAGTTTACAAGCATGAAAACTTGCCAGTCAACTGTTGTTGTTGTTATAAACAGCCTCCTGGTGCTTCGGAGCTCATTAACTGTTTAATAATTGTAAACAAAGCCGCCAAAGATTGAGAAAAGATGTAGAGGTTCGTAAGTGTTTGCGTAACTGCTTCGTGAATCTAGCCCCAGGTTCACCTGGTAGTTCAGTAGTGTAGAAAAGACCTGCCCTCACCTAAGGGAGCCGGTCGGCCGAGCGGACAGCACGCTGGACTTGTGATCCTGGGTTCGATCCCAGGCGCCGGCGAGAAACAATGGGCAGAGTTTCTTTCACCCAATGCCCCTGTTACCTAGCAGTAAAATAGGTACCTGGATGTTAGTCAGCTGTCACGGGCTGCTTCCTGGGGGTGGAGGCCTGGTCGAGGATCGGGCCGCGGGGACACTAAAAGCCCCGAAATGATCTCAAGATAACCTCAAGATTGGCTGCCTCAATGATTAACTAATCATTTAGTAACAATGACTTATTCTCCAATACAAATATTTACTAGGCACTAATCAGTTCTAAGCATAGCTAACATCCTAGCTCAACACTACACAAACATTATATTAACAGAGTACTAGAACTGTCAGCATCAAGAGAGGTGCTCCTACGTCTGGCAGGGGGAACAGAGACCGCCATTTTCTAAGCTGAGGTTTCAGTCCTCTTGAAATTTAGGCTCTTAAAAATTAAATGAAATTTAGGCTTCTTGGATCATACTGTTCCTTGTGTGTGTCCAAGGGCCCACGGCGAGCAATTAACTCGTGCATGTTACAAATTGTCGATCACAAGATGTTGAACATTTATGTTCAAGAGATATGATCATAACATACAAGATACTAAGAGGCACCACGAAGGAGACAGACAGACACCACTGACAGACTTAGGTGAACAAACCACGTAACATCAAAAACCCCTTTATTGTGACAAGTTTTGAAGTCAAACCTGGCGTGAAAGGCTGGCCAGGCTGTTGCATTTCAATGACTCTTGAAAGTCAGATGTTGCTAGTGTTGTGAGCTGTGTTGGTGCAGTGTTGCTAGTGTGTTGTGAGCTGTGTTGGTGCAATGTTGCTAGTGTGTTGTGAGCTGTGTTGGTGCAGTGTTGCTAGTGTGTTGTGAGTTGTGTTGGTGCAGTGTTGCTAGTGTGTTGTGAGTTGTGTTGGTGCAGTGTTGCTAGTGTGTTGAGAGCTGTGTTGGTGCAGTGTTGCTAGAGTGTTGTGAGCTGTGTTGGTGCAGTGTTGCTAGTGTGTTGAGAGCTGTGTTGGTGCAGTGTTGCTAGTGTGTTGTGAGTTGTGTTGGTGCAGTGTTGCTAGTGTGTTGTGAGCTGTGTTGGTGCAGTGTTGCTAGTGTGTTGTGAGTTGTGTTGGTGCAGTGTTGCTAGAGTGTTGTGAGCTGTGTTGGTGCAGTGTTGCTAGTGTGTTGTGAGTTGTGTTGGTGCAGTGTTGCTAGAGTGTTGTGAGCTGTGTTGGTGCAGTGTTGCTAGTGTGTTGTGAGTTGTGTTGGTGCAGTGTTGCTAGTGTGTTGAGAGCTGTGTTGGTGCAGTGTTGCTAGTGTGTTGTGAGCTGTGTTGGTGCAGTGTTGCTAGTGTGTTGAGAGCTGTGTTGGTGCAGTGTTGCTAGTGTGTTGAGAGCTGTGTTGGTGCAGTGTTGCTAGTGTGTTGAGAGCTGTGTTGGTGCAGTGTTGCTAGTGTGTTGAGAGCTGTGTTGGTGCAGTGTTGCTAGAGTGCAGCTAGACACTCAGTACTCCACTCAGAGACTTCCACTGACATGCAATTCTTAATTTCTCTAAAGAATGTGTGCGTGCGGGTACGCCAGTGTACCCGTGTGCGGGTACGCCAGTGTACCCTTGTGCGGGTACGCCAGTGTACCCTTGTGCGGGTACGAAAGTGCGCCCTTGTGTGGGTACGCCAGTGCGCCCTTGTGTGGGTACGCCAGTGCGCCCTTGTGTGGGTACGCCAGTGCGCCCTTGTGCGGGTACGCCAGTGCGCCCTTGTGTGGGTACGCCAGTGCGCCCTTGTGCGGGTACGCCAGTGCGCCCTTGTGCGGGTACGCCAGTGCGCCCTTGTGCGGGTACGCCAGTGCGCCCTTGTGCGGGTACGCCAGTGCGCCCTTGTGCGGGTACGCCAGTGCGCCCTTGTGCGGGTACGCCAGTGCGCCCTTGTGTGGGTACGCCAGTGCGCCCTTGTGCGGGTACGCCAGTGCGCCCTTGTGCGGGTACGCCAGTGCGCCCTTGTGCGGGTACGCCAGTGCGCCCTTGTGCGGGTACGCCAGTGCGCCCTTGTGCGGGTACGCCAGTGCGCCCTTGTGCGGGTACGCCAGTGCGCCCTTGTGCGGGTACGCCAGTGCGCCCTTGTGCGGGTACGCCAGTGCGCCCTTGTGCGGGTACGCCAGTGCGCCCTTGTGCGGGTACGCCAGTGCGCCCTTGTGCGGGTACGCCAGTGCGCCCTTGTGCGGGTACGCCAGTGCGCCCTTGTGCGGGTACGCCAGTGTACCCTTGTGCGGGTACGCCAGTGTACCCTTGTGCGGGTACGCCAGTGTACCCTTGTGCGGGTACGCCATTGTACCCTTGTGCGGGTACGCCAGTGCGCCCTTGTGCGGGTACGCCAGTGTACCCTTGTGCGGGTACGCCAGTGTACCCTTGTGCGGGTACGCCAGTGTACCCTTGTGCGGGTACGCCAGTGTACCCTTGTGCGGGTACGCCAGTGTACCCTTGTGCGGGTACGCCAGTGTGCCCTTGTGCGGGTACGCCAGTGCGCCCTTGTGCGGGTACGCCAGTGCGCCCTTGTGCGGGTACGCCAGTGCGCCCTTGTGCGGGTACGCCAGTGCGCCCTTGTGCGGGTACGCCAGTGTACCATTGTGCGGGTACGCCAGTGTACCCTTGTGCGGGTACGCCAGTGTGCCCTTGTGCGGGTACGCCAGTGCGCCCTTGTGCGGGTACGCCAGTGCGCCCTTGTGCGGGTACGCCAGTGCGCCCTTGTGCGGGTACGCCAGTGCGCCCTTGTGCGGGTACGCCAGTGCGCCCTTGTGCGGGTACGCCAGTGCGCCCTTGTGCGGGTACGCCAGTGCGCCCTTGTGCGGGTACGCCAGTGCGCCCTTGTGCGGGTACGCCAGTGCGCCCTTGTGCGGGTACGCCAGTGCGCCCTTGTGCGGGTACGCCAGTGCGTCCTTGTGCGGGTACGCCCGAGGAACGTGTGTGAGAGTAAATGTCCTGTTTTGTACCCTAAAGTTTTTGATCAGTTAGATGAAGTGTTTGGAGGCTTTTATTGTGTTAACTGTGTGTGTGTGTGTGTGTGTGTGTGTGTGTGTGTGTGTGTGTGTGTGTGTGTGTGTGTGTGTGTGTGTGTTGGGGTGAGCTGCTCCTGTTACGTAGGTTGGGGGGGGGGGGGAATAGGTGGCAGCGTCAGGTGGGGGGTGGGGAGAATGTCTGACCCTCCATACTTGGACTGCCATATTCCCATAATCCTATTTTCAACACTAACGCTCCTATAATGTCAGTCAACATACACACTTTAATAAAAGTTAGAGAGAGAGAATGAGAGAGGGGCGGTGGCTGGTTAGAGGGAGTAGAGCAGCAGCCACCGTCAACCCAACACTGGGACGGGTTGACGGACTTTTGACAGGTACAGCAGGAAATCAACCTAGAAATAATCAACCCACAACTCAAGAGATTCTGTCCCCCAATTTTCGCTCAACCAGCAGGTAATAGAGCCAATTAGGTACCAAAATACTCTTAACCAAACACTCTTCTTTGCAAACAATGAAGAAATAAGGAACATTACAATATCGTATACTACATACTCAGATCAAAGTTCATTGAAGTTCAAACTAACATCAATTCTCGTAATAGGTTCAAAAGGGTCAACAAGCGAGAAGGGTTATTCAGCCAATTCAGTTTTAACAATATGAGGATTGACTAGGGCGGAGAAAATAAAAATATGTATTAATTGCACACATGCAATGGCAAACAGTCATATGTAACACAACTCCCGCGCTAGGACTAGAACACGTGACTGCTGAGGCGTAAAATGTCTGCTTGAAACATGTGCCTTTGTGGAGGGTCAGAAAGAGGACGCAGACTTTGCAAAAGAATAGAAATACAGGCATGGAAATGCTTAAGCAGACACGGCTATCGCACCAAAGCAGACACGGCTATCGCACCAAAGCAGACACGGCTATCGCACCAAAGCAGACACGGCTATCGCACCAAAGCAGACACGGCTATCGCACCAAAGCAGACACGGCTATCGCACCAAAGCAGACACGGCTATCGCACCAAAGCAGACACGGCTATCGCACCAAAGCAGACACGGCTATCGCACCAAAGCAGACACGGCTATCGCACCAAAGCAGACACGGCTATCGCACCAAAGCAGACACGGCTATCGCACCAAAGCAGACACGGCTATCGCACCAAAGCAGACACGGCTATCGCACCAAAGCAGACACGGCTATCGCACCAAAGCAGACACGGCTATCGCACCAAAGCAGACACGGCTATCGCACCAAAGCAGACACGGCTATCGCACCAAAGCAGACACGGCTATCGCACCAAAGCAGACACGGCTATCGCACCAAAGCAGACAAAGAAATTCCAAGACAACCCAGACGCTGAAGCCGTCATACAAGACTGAATAAATGATATTGGAGCAGAAAGCTGTCCAAGAGATAAAAAACAAAAATCCATTTTTTTGTTATGTATGCGAAATCAAAATCAAATAAACCTGAACAAATCCACAAGGGCCGTGACGAGGATTCGAACCTGCGTCCGAGAGCATCCCAGACGCTGCCTTAATCGACTGAGCTACGGCATGGTCAAAAGAGTTGAAACCAGAAAAGAGAAAACGAGATAGTTCATCACTTTCGCGAGCCGATTTCATTGTCTAGCACGGCAGTTTTTAGCCTTTGTGCGCACACGAGCAAAAAGTGACCTTATTTGTAAGAGGACGGGTTGAATAAACAACTTGAAAGTTGAAGATTCAGACAGCTGTTTTACGAAAGATATCCAAATCTCAAACAATACATATGATATTAACACGAGCACAGAAGATCTTGAAAGATAAATTACCAACATGCCTATGCACTCAGCCCCTGGTCCTGACTCCTGAAATTAATATTCATAAAGAAATGTAAAGTACCAGTAACAGGTGCGCTCAGTGTTATATGGAGAAAGAGCCTGGATACACGGGAGATACCAGCAGCACTTGAATCAACACATACAGCTTCATTGCACAAGGGAGGTAGTAAAGCTTTGGCTAAAAACTATAGACCAGTCGCCCTATAACATCACACACAATAACAGTTGTTGAAAGTTGTTGATTAGGGATTAAATCTTCAGTTTTATGGAGAATCATAACTTTCACAACCCAGGACAACAACGTGGATTTAAGAGCGGGAAGATCTGTCTTTCGCAATTTCTCGTGTCCATGGAGGACAGGAGAAAATGTAGTTATATGCTGGTTAGCATTGTAAATGTATGGCCACGTCTGTGGTAAAAGATAAAAAACTACATCACAGGTTGCTTTCTCAGCCAGGTGGCCCGATATCATTAATACAAGCTTTGATATTTTTTTGAGCATTTCTCACGTTATGGAGAAAAGTTCTGTTGGCGTCTTTGGTCCTATAACCAATGAAGTTATATCTTTAGTATAAAGTAGTTAATATTTTAATATTCATTACTACAGCAGAGCATCGCTACAACCTGCTTCCTCCTCTCTCTCTCTCTCCCCCTCGATGCTGCACAGGTGCTGATTACACCTGCCTCATTATTCTCCCTGCGCTCATTATATACCCTCTACTAATAGTCATTATACCCCGCTCGATCCAGTATACCACTTTTATCGCGTCGTGAAATAACAACGGCCCGGGGATAACACATTTACTGGAGGGCCAGCCGTGTATATTACACAGCCCCATAAGTGCAATTATGTACTGTGTATAACAGTAAGGAAATGTACTTATTACACTTAGTATTAAATCGTACTGTCAATTCGGAGGAAGTCCGAAGTACTGTCAAAGGGGCCTCGTAGCCTGGTGGATAGCGCGCAGGACTCGTAATTCTGTGGCGCGGGTTCGATTCCCGCACGAGGCAGAAACAAATGGGCAAAGTTTCTTTCACCCTGAATGCCCCTGTTACCTAGCAGTAAATAGGTACTTGGGTGTTAGTCAGCTGTCACGGGCTGCTTCCTGGGGGTGGAGGCCTGGTCGAGGACCGGGCCGCGGGGACACTGAAAGCCCCGAAATCATCTCAAGATCTCAAGATATGGGTTGCTATTACGGCATTTGTCGGCGTGTAGGACACTTCTAACTTACATCTAACATCTAAATTCACATCTAAGATATCTTGTGGACTTTTTTGGTTTAAATTCTGTTTTTATCATTCACTGAAAGTGATTTGATAGAGGAAAACATCTGATTTTGGGCATGAATATGTATCATTTAGGTGAGAAAGCTGCATGAACGCGCAAGCCATAGATCACTAAGAACTCTTTGACCCGGCCAGGATTCGAACCCATGCCGTACAGGATCACCCCCTAAACGTACACAGTACCGTGACCACCGATCATTGGTGCGGTGGTCACGGTACTGTGTACGTTTAGGGGTGATCCTGGACGGCATGGGTTCGAATCCTGGCCGGGTCAAAGAGTTCTTAGTGATATATAATGTATATACATTGGTGGTGGACCGTGACGATTGGGCCTGTTCTTTCACCCCCTCCCCCCTCTCCCCCCCTTCCGCTGGCAAACACAATCTCATGTTTTTGAAAATAGTTAAACTCGCCCAGCGAGTAAGGTCTGAAACCCTGAGAAAAGTTTGTACTTTTGTTTGTGTCATAAAGTTCATACCGATTGAAGTTTCAGACAATCCCTAAACTTTCCCGTTCATTCTGCATTCATTCATTCTTTCAGTCTGCCTTCATTCATTCTTCTCTTATTCATTTTCCGTCTTTACGATAGTTTGATGGACGTGACTATGTGATTGACGTCACCAGTATTCTCACCATCTTATGACGTCACCTGAATTCATAAGATGGTGAGAATGTACATGGCCAGTAGGAACTCGTAACTCGTACTGCTCTAGGGGGAAGTGAGGGAAGGACATTCCCCTCAGGGAAATACAGTGAGAGGTATGAAAGCAGGCGGACTGTCCGCCTCGCTGACCAAAGAGCGGCCTCGTGTTGAACAGTTAGGCCCTAGAAGCCAGGTGTGTGGGGTCTGTGTTGGAGTGACAGGCAGGTGTCCAGGCCTGTGTGTGTGTACCAGCGTCACATGAGGGCTGGCGGTGACGGCTTACTCTCGGCACCAGATGCAGGTGTGTCCTGTATTGTATTATGAAGCAGTAGTCAGCAGGAGGAGCAGGTGGTGGTAATGCGCATCACCCGCTTCCATTATCTGTTGTGAGAAGGGGGATACTTCGCTAAATTTATTGCCCTTATCAATCCCCAAGACTGGCGGGGATATTGAGGCTCGCCGTGATTGCTTACTGCGTGCTGAAGCTGCCAGTATTAGCCAAGATGCTCTTAAGATAGGTGGGGGGGGGGGGGATAGTGGTTATGGAAGGATGAGGATGGTAGCGAGGATGGTGCTTACCTAACTGTTACTACTGGGAAGTGATGCCTAGCTCTTTAGCCCCTGCCGCCTTGCCTTCTATATGTTAGGTTATAATTTAACTTCCTTGAGGTTATCTTGAGATGATTTCGGGGCTTTTTAGTGTCCCCGCGGCCCGGTCCTCGACCAGGCTTCCATCCCCAGGAAGCAGCCCGTGACAGCTGACTAACACCCAGGTACCTATTTTTACTGCTAGGTAACAGGGGCATAGGGTGAAAGATACTCTGTCCATTGTTTCTCGCCGGCGCCTGGGATCGAACCCAGGACCACAGTATCACAAGTCCAGTGTGTTGTCCGCTCGGCCGACCGGCTCCCGTCCAAACTTCCAAACGTTTGATTTCTTTATCAAATCTGGAGCCAGATTCACGAAGCAGTTACGCACGCACTTATGAAACTGTCCATCTTTTCTCAATCTTTGGCGGCTTTGTTTACAATTATTAAACAGTTAATGAGCTCCGAAGCACCAGGAGGCTGTTTATAACAATAACAACAGTTGACTGGCAAGTTTTCATGCTTGTAAACTGTTTAATAAATATAACCAAAGCCGTCAAAGATTGAGGAAAGATGTACACGTTCGTAAGTGCTTGCGTAACTGCTTCGTGACTCCGGGTCCAGGTCCTTGAAGTTATAATGGGAGGTGGCTTCCACGACTTTCTTCTGTCCATTGGACTCCTCGACCACCGGTATAAGGTAAGAATATTTCCTTACATTTCTTCGACTCATTTGCGTTTCCAGCTTCCACCTAAGTCGTCTCGTTCTAATTTTCCGGAAGAGGCTGTCCTTGTCCTCTTTGTCTATTCCCCTCAGTACCTTGTATGTTGTTATCATGTCATCTCTGTTTTTTCTAGAGAGTATATCATGGAGATGTCTGGGGCGGCTATAGAGAATAGTTTCAGTACTCTCGCAAACCCAGTACCAGATATTATCTTCCTTGGAGACTTTAACCTTACCAGTCTAAGATGGCTAATGGCAAACAGTAATGTTATACCGAGAAATCTATCTAGAAATAACCAATCATAGGTCAGGAAATTTCTTAGATTCTGTAACAAATTTTCGCTTAATCGGCAGATAATCATAGTCTCTTGATTGTTTCAAACGTGGGTTGGACATGTATATGAGTGGGATTGGGTGGTTATAAATAGGAGTTGCTTCGTATGGGCCAATAGGCCTTCTGCAGTTACCTTTATTCTTATGTTCTTATAACTAAGCCAACTAGGATGGATATATTCTGGACCTGATCTTCACAAACTATAAAAACAAAATTCAGGACATTACAAAATCACACATCACATACATACCACGTGTGCCATAGGCACAATCAGAGAACATTGTATAAACATCAGAGGTTCACGGTTGTTCAACGTCCTCCCAGCTAATATAAGAAATATTGCCGGAACAACCGTGGACATCTTCAAGATAAAACTAAAACTAAATAATTTTCTTCAAGACGTTCCAGACCAACCGGGCTGTGGTGGGTATGTGGGCCTGCGAGCCGCTCCAAGCAACAGTCTGGTGGCCCAAACTCTCACAAGTCAAGCCTGGCCTCGGGCCGGGCTTGGAGGAGTAGAACCTCTCCCAGAACCCCATCAAGCAGGTATTGAAGTGCAAACTAACATCAATACTCGTAATAAGCCAAATAAATTGTCAAACGAGAGGAGTTAATCAATAAATAAAATTTTAATAATAGGATGATTGAGCGTGACAAAATAAACACATTAGAAACAATGGACACAACTGACAGCGGCTTGGGGAGTAGACGAACTCTCAGAACCCTCTGTACAGTGTATTCCCTCTAGATGTGAGGGAGGGAGTGAGGGAGGGAGTGAGGGAGGGAGGGAGTGAGGGAGGGAGGGAGTGAGGGAGGGAGGGAGTGAGGGAGGGAGGGAGTGAGGGAGGGAGGGAGTGAGGGAGGGAGGGAGTGAGGGAGGGAGGGAGTGAGGGAGGGAGTGAGGGAGGGAGTGAGGGAGGGAGTGAGGGAGGGAGTGAGGGAGTGAGGGAGGGAGTGAGGGAGGGAGTGAGGGAGTGAGGGAGTGAGGGAGTGAGGGAGTGAGTGAGTGAGTGAGTGAGGGAGTGAGTGAGTGAGTGAGTGAGTGAGTGAGTGAGTGAGTGAGTGAGTGAGTGAGTGAGTGAGTGAGTGAGTGAGTGAGTGAGTGAGTGAGTGAGTGAGTGAGTGAGTGAGTGAGTGAGTGAGTGAGTGAGTGAGTGAGTGAGTGAGTGAGTGAGTGAGTGAGTGAGTGAGTGAGTGAGTGAGTGAGTGAGTGAGTGAGTGAGTGAGTGAGTGAGTGAGTGAGTGAGTGAGTGAGTGAGTGAGTGAGTGAGTGAGTGAGTGAGTGAGTGAGTGAGTGAGTGAGTGAGTGAGTGAGTGAGTGAGTGAGTGAGTGAGTGAGTGAGTGAGTGAGTGAGTGAGTGAGTGAGTGAGTGAGTGAGTGAGTGAGTGAGTGAGTGAGTGAGTGAGGGAGGGAGGGAGGGAGGGAGGGAGGGAGGGAGGGAGGGAGGGAGGGAGGGAGGGAGGGAGGGAGGGAGGGAGGGAGGGAGGGAGGGAGGGAGGGAGTGAGGGAGTGAGGGAGTGAGGGAGTGAGGGAGTGAGGGAGTGAGGGAGTGAGGGAGTGAGGGAGTGAGGGAGTGAGGGAGTGAGGGAGTGAGGGAGTGAGGGAGTGAGGGAGTGAGGGAGTGAGTGAGTGAGTGAGTGAGTGAGTGAGTGAGTGAGTGAGTGAGTGAGTGAGTGAGTGAGTGAGTGAGGGAGTGAGTGAGGGAGTGAGGGAGGGAGGGAGGGAGGGAGGGAGGAAGGACAGTTAGGGCTCAAGTCTGGAGTTGGGTTACTCTCAACTCTCCAACTTAACTCTTTGGTCTTTTGCAGGTGTTGGTTGGTGGGGTAAGTTGTGTAACTACTTGACTCTCGCTGAGTCTGCCTCCCTCATTCATGGTCCCTGAGTCCTCATTTATGGTCCCTGGCTCCTCATGTTCCCTGGCTCCTCATTCATGTTCCCTGGCTCCTCATTCATGTTCCCTGGCTCCTCATTCATGTTCCCTGGCTCCTCATTCATGGTCCCTGGCTCCTCATTCATGGTCCCTGGCTCCTCATTCATGGTCCCTGGCTCCTCATTCATGGTCCCTGGCTCCTCATTCATGTTCCGTGTTTGTGCGCGTCCGTGCCTATGCAACAACGATCACTATATATATATATATATATATATATATATATATATATATATATATATATATATATATATATATATATATATATATATATATATATATATATACTGTTGAGGATAATTGATAAATTAACTCCAAAATTCATTCTTTTTTTCTGGTCTGACGCCTGAACGCGTTTCGTAATGCTTATTACATTTTCAAACAAGCTTGGTATAAAGTCAATCTGGCTTAGTGCTTTTTCCTAATAATTCCACTTACCTTACACTAACAGTGTAAGGTAAGGTATAACGTGCGTTTCCCTTGCTCATCTTCTTCTTAATGGGTTGAATTATGTCTGCCCTCAGGTCCCCATTTATTTACCTTTCTGCAGAACAGTTCCAATTATTCGTTTGAAATTACATACAATAAATGTTCTACCCTGTATCGCTAAATTCCAAGTTAACTTATTTCCTCATGTTCATTGGTGTCATTAGGTGAGGATTAAGCCCCGGTAATGCATACTCTAGCACTGGTCTCACGTAGGTGATAAGGTTATGTGAAATATTCCTTCACCAGGTTGTCGAAGATTGGCTTGGCGAGGCATCAAATCTAGGATCCTCTTCTCTTTCCCGAAATACACGCGTACGTACGCATGCTCGCCATGTTGTGCTTGCGGGGGGTTGAGCTGTGGCTCTTTGGTCCCGCCTCTCGACTGTCAATCAACTGTGCGTGCGTGTGCACACGTGCATGTGCTAGGGGGATTGAGCGTCGGCTTATTCACTCCTGTTTTCAAATTGTAGTTTTATGTATGTTTGCGACTGTCTTGGGTATTGGAGGTTGCTAAACATTGGTGGTGTGCTCTCTTTCCCCATTGTTACTTCCGGGAGTATATCGTGGCTTTCAACTCTTACAGCTGGCTGCCCTTACAGCTGGCTCCCCTTACAGCTGGCTGCCCTTACAGCTGGCTGCCCTTACAGATGGCTCCCCTTCCAGCTGGCTCCCCTTCCAGCTGGCTGCCCTTCCAGCTGGCTCCCCTTCCAGCTGGCTCCCCTTCCAGCTGGCTCCCCTTCCAGCTGGCTCCCCTTACAGCCTTCCGTCACAATAGTCATTTGAGTTGGTGTACCGTATAAAGCCGTGATGGTACTGAGAGACTCGACTCCCGAGGCCGGACGCCGAGGGCGCGCCTCCCCCCCTCACTATCTATTCTTCCACTTCCCCCCCCTCTTCACCGCCCTCTCTTCACCGCCCCCTTTGTGCCGTCGGAGAGGATTTACTTGCTGGCGCCTTTTATACACGGCCTCCTTGGCGTTGAGGTCCCTCGGCTCCCCTCTGGAGTCCAGGGCTGTTATCATACAGACGGTGCCTTCGCGAGGGCACGGGATGGGGGGGGGGGGCAAGGGGAAGGGAAGGGAGGGTTGGGGAAGGGCAGGGAAGGGAAGGGTAGGGGTATTATTATTCCTGCTGTTGTTGAATTGCTTCCACCCTCACACACTAATGACTCGATGTGAGCACTTCCCCTTAGTGTGTTTGTGATCCGCCCCCCCCCCTGACCTGCACACACACTCCTGCCCCTCAGGGGACACCATCATACGCCCCCCATGGTCACCATACACCCCTAGGGGTCAGCCCCCCCCCCTCCCCCCTAGCACCAGTAATGTCTACGAGAGGTTGTATTGTCCCAGCCAGCTTGACTTTCACAGAAGGTTGGGGAACGTAGTGTCTCCTCCCTACGTCGCTAGCGATCTCCTGCTGGGATCAATACTTCTCCATTGATATTGGTGCTGGTAGTGTGAGGGAGAAGGCTGTTAGCGAGACGGTTCGTCCAGGTAATTGGATAGGAGATTGAGACGCTGGCTTAGATTGAGTTTAGAGTCGAGAAGCAGAATATACAAGTGTGACTGTAGGGTGGAGAGAGAGAGAGAGAGAGAGAGAGAGAGAGAGAGAGAGAGAGAGAGAGAGAGAGAGAGAGAGAGAGAGAGAGAGAGAGAGAGAGAGAGAGAGAGAGAGAGAGAGAGGCAGGCAGGCAGGCAGGCAGGCAGGCAGGCAGGCAGGCAGGCAGGCAGGCAGCCAGCCAGGCAGGCAGCCAGGCAGCCAGGCAGGCAGCCAGGCAGGCAGCCAGGCAGGCAGGCAGGCAGGCAGGCAGGCAGGCAGGCAGGCAGGCAGGCAGGCAGGCAGGCAGGCAGGCAGCCAGCCAGGCAGCCAGGCAGCCAGGCAGGCAGGCAGGCAGGCAGGCAGGCAGGCAGGCAGGCAGGCAGCCAGGCAGCCAGCAGGGAAGCAACTTTCCAGTAACTAAAACAGCAACTGCACAAAAGTAGTAGTAGCGTCTTCAGCCGTATTATAGCGGCTACAAAAGTATCATCATTTGCGCCATGAGCAGTATGAATTATTCCCTCCCCCCTCCCCCCAAGGCTCGATCCTACGTCCCCTGCTGTTCTTAATTGATGTGATTTTACCTGTGTGAGGGCGAGAGTCCGCGCGTGTCAGTGTGTGCACGACGATGTGTACCTAAAGAGGAATGGACGCACAACCAGTGGGAGCCGGTCGGCCGAGCGGACAGCACGCGGGACTTGTGATCCTGTGGTCCTGGGTTCGACCCCAGGCGCCAGCGAGAAACAATGGGCAGAGTTTCTTTCACCCTATGCCCCTGTTACCTAGCAGTAAAATAGGTACCTGGGTGTTAGTCAGCTGTCACGGGCTGCTTCCTGGGGGTGGAGGCCTGGTCGAGGACCGGGCCGCGGGGACACTAAAAAGCCCCGAAATCATCTCAAGATAACCTCAAGAAGGCAGCGAAAGCCACCTTCATCCGCAACGTTAATACCAGATTCGACAAAGAATTTCCAACGCCATAATAGTTCAAGTATAACGGAACGGGCGGAACAAGGCAGGTAGGCGAGGCATAGGGAGCTGTCAGACTTGGATTGGAGACCGGGGGGGTCGTATTCCCCCCCCCCCCCCACACTGGTCACGACTACTGATCACTACATCAACATTCCCTGTACCGATGGATGTACCGATGCTATACCGATGATGATGCTATACCACTCTAGAGAGCACTAGAGTACTCCACTCTAGTGCTCTCTAGAGTGGAGTACTGCTGCACAATGACAGCCACTTTCAAAGCTGGATAAATTGCTGACCTGGAGAGCGTGCAGAGATCCTTTACTGCAAGAATCCACTCAGTAAAACATCTAAACTACTGGGACCGACTAAAGAGCCTAAATCTGTACTCCCTTGAGCGCAGGCGGGAGAGATACATAATAATCTATACGTGGAAAATAATTGAGGGGCTGGTCCCAAACCTGCACACAGAAATAACATCACATGAGGCCAGAAGGCATGGCAGGATGTGCAGAATACCCCCGTTGATATGCAGAGGTGCAACAGGTACTCTGAGAGAGAACTCTTATCAAAATCTGAGGCCCGAGACTGTTCAACACGCTTCCACTACACATAAGGGACATAACTGGCCGACCCCTCACAGTGTTCAAGAGAGAACTTGATAAACACCTCCAAAGGATACCTGATCAACCAGGCTGTAACTCATACGTCAGGCTGCGAGTAGCCGCGTCCAACAGCCTGGATGACCAGTCCAGCAACCAGGAGGCCTGGTCGACCAGTCCAGCAACCAGGAGGCCTGGTCGACGACCGGGCCGCGGGGTCGCTGAGCCCCGGAAGCACCTCAAGGAAGGTTCCCGCCAATAATGCTACAAAGTCTTTCCGGTTTGGCGTCTCCTCTTGATACATTTTTCTACATGTGACGCAAAAAAAAAACGTTTAAAAAAATGCAGTTTAAAATGTATTTGAACTTAACGTCGTTAGTATCCATCACTCCCGTGTATATACTGATGACGAGAGACGTATATATGATGACCAGATGACGTATATATGATGGCGTATATATGATGACCAGGTGACGTATATACTGATGACGCTAGAGCATTTCTGTGTGGGAGAAAGCGTCCCAAACGCCTCCATTAATGGTACCATCACGGTGGTACAATGGTCAGTGTACCATCAATGGTTTTCCAAAATAAAACTGGGTGGCTATAATACTGGCGACTGTGTAATTACCAATGACCCGGATACCGTTCTTGTGTGAAAGGCGCAGCGGAATATACAATACAAATTCTAATTCGGATTAAATGTTATTCCCATTGAAGTAGAACAATAGGAGGAATTTTACACCGACGGTTCAATCTACATAGAAATGGTGGTGGTAGGTGTAGGGTAGTTTTCCCAGGCTGGAGAGAGAGCTTGGCAGGGGAGGTAATGCCAGAGCCCAGTCATGGCAGCTAGGAAGTAATTACTGTCGTTAGCTGAGGGTCGTACTGCCATACGGACTAGGTAATTACACCCGTTCCCTACCCCCCTCCCCCCTTCCCTCTGGTGACTCCCATTCCCTGTCATTAACCTATTCCTCCAAGTGCCTCGTTCCCATTTACTTAGTTATAATTGAGACGTTCCCCCTCGTTAGGCTAACACGCTGTCTGTCTGTCTGTCTGTCTGTCAGTCAGATGAATGATAACCCCCGGGGGGGCTGGTACACCAGGGGTGTCTCCTGGCCCCCGGGGGGGCTGGTACACCAGGGGTGTCTCCTGGCCCCCGGGGGGGCTGGTACACCAGGGGTGTCTCCTGGCCCCCGGGGGGCTGGTACACCAGGGGTGTCTCCTGGCCCCCGGGGGGGCTGGTACACCAGGGGTGTCTCCTGGCCCCCGGGGGGGCTGGTACACCAGGGGTGTCTCCTGGCCCCCGGGGGGCTGGTACACCAGGGGTGTCTCCTGGCCCCCGGGGGGCTGGTACACCAGGGGTGTCTCCTGGCCCCCGGGGGGGCTGGTATACAAGGGGTGTCTCCTGGCCCCCGGGGGGCTGGTACACCAGGGGTGTCTCCTGGCCCCCGGGGGGCTGGTACACCAGGGGTGTCTCCTGGCCCCCGGGGGGGCTGGTATACCAGGGGTGTCTCCTGGCCCCCGGGGGGGCTGGTACACCATGGGTGTCTCCTGGCCCCCGGGGGGCTGGTACACCAGGGGTGTCTCCTGGCTCCCGGGGGGGGGGGCTGGTACACCAGGGGTGTCTCCTGGCCCCCGGGGGGGGGGCTGGTACACCTGGGGTGTCTCCTGGCCCCCGGGGGGGCTGGTACACCAGGGGTGTCTCCTGGCCCCCGGGGGGCTGGTACACCAGGGGTGTCTCCTGGCCCCCGGGGGGCTGGTACACCAGGGGTGTCTCCTGGCCCCCGGGGGGGCTGGTATACAAGGGGTGTCTCCTGGCCCCCGGGGGGCTGGTACACCAGGGGTGTCTCCTGGCCCCCGGGGGGCTGGTACACCAGGGGTGTCTCCTGGCCCCCGGGGGGGCTGGTATACCAGGGGTGTCTCCTGGCCCCCGGGGGGGCTGGTACACCATGGGTGTCTCCTGGCCCCCGGGGGGCTGGTACACCAGGGGTGTCTCCTGGCTCCCGGGGGGGGGGGGCTGGTACACCAGGGGTGTCTCCTGGCCCCCGGGGGGGGGGCTGGTACACCTGGGGTGTCTCCTGGCCCCCGGGGGGCTGGTACACCAGGGGTGTCTCCTGGCCCCCGGGGGGCTGGTACACCAGGGGTGTCTCCTGGCCCCCGGGGGGCTGGTACACCAGGGGTGTCTCCTGGCCCCTGGGGGGGTTGGTACACCAGGGGTGTCTCCTGGCCCCCGGGGGGGCTGGTACACCAGGGGTGTCTCCTGGCCCCCGGGGGGGCTGGTACACCAGGGGTGTCTCCTGGCCCCCGGGGGGGCTGGTACACCAGGGGTGTCTCCTGGCCCCCGGGGGGGCTGGTACACCAGGGGTGTCTCCTGGCCCCCGGGGGGGCTGGTACACCAGGGGTGTCTCCTGGCCCCCGGGGGGGCTGGTACACCAGGGGTGTCTCCTGGCCCCCGGGGGGGCTGGTACACCAGGGGTGTCTCCTGGCCCCCGGGGGGGCTGGTACACCAGGGGTGTCTCCTGGCCCCCGGGGGGGGGGCTGGTACACCAGGGGTGTCTCCTGGCCCCCGGGGGGGGGGCTGGTACACCAGGGGTGTCTCCTGGCCCCCGGGGGGCTGGTACACCAGGGGTGTCTCCTGGCCCCCGGGGGGACTGGTACACCAGGGGTGTCTCCTGGCCCCCGGGGGGGCTGGTACACCAGGGGTGTCTCCTGGCCCCCGGGGGGGCTGGTACACCAGGGGTGTCTCCTGGCCCCCGGGGGGGCTGGTACACCAGGGGTGTCTCCTGGCCCCCGGGGGGGCTGGTACACCAGGGGTGTCTCCTGGCCCCCGGGGGGGCTGGTACACCAGGGGTGTCTCCTGGCCCCCGGGGGGGCTGGTACACCAGGGGTGTCTCCTGGCCCCCGGGGGGCTGGTACACCAGGGGTGTCTCCTGGCCCCCGGGGGGCTGGTACACCAGGGGTGTCTCCTGGCCCCCGGGGGGGCTGGTACACCAGGGGTGTCTCCTGGCCCCCGGGGGGGCTGGTACACCAGGGGTGTCTCCTGGCCCCCGGGGGGGCTGGTACACCAGGGGTGTCTCCTGGCCCCCGGGGGGGCTGGTACACCAGGGGTGTCTCCTGGCCCCCGGGGGGGCTGGTACACCAGGGGTGTCTCCTGGCCCCCGGGGGGGCTGGTACACCAGGGGTGTCTCCTGGCCCCCGGGGGGCTGGTACACCAGGGGTGTCTCCTGGCCCCCGGGGGGGCTGGTACACCAGCTGGTATTTCATATCAGTTTATATATGTTTAATTGAAAATAAAGTTCACATTGTATAGAATCAAATTCTGTACTAAAACAGGAAAATATATTTGAAAATATTAAACCATCGACGTCATGTTTATATAATATAGATAATAAAATAATTTTAATAATTAAAATTTATTGGAAATAGGTTAGCAGTTATTTTTAACTATATACGCTACGAGGATTATCATAATTTGAACAGAAAATATTAAAAAAAAAACGGATTACTAAATTAAAACGGATATCCTCATTGCGTCACAAAAATAAAAATAAATTATTGAAGAATTCTTGTGTTGGCAACTGAGCAGAGGCGGTCACGTGCTTGTGTTATGGTACACAGTGGCGACATCTAGTGAGTGCGCCAGGAATCATCATATTCCTTTCAAAACGCTGTTAATCTTTATTTTGTTTCTCGGGGGGGGGGGTTTAGATAACCGCCCTGGGCTCTAGATTCGTCAACAAAGATTTTTTAGCATTATATATATATATATATATATATATATATATATATATATATATATATATATATATATATATATATATATATATATATAATATAATATGCATTTGTGAAAGCTGAACGACTTCCAGAATTTATCACATTTTCAAATTATAGGCTACCTGGATACCAGCCCGGCCTGAGGCCAGGGTCGACTTGAGATAACTTGGTCCACTAGGCTGTTGCTTGGAGCGGCCCGCAGGTCCACATATCCACTACAGCCTGGCTGGTCCGCCACTTCTTGCAAGAACTTATCTAAGCGCCTCTTGAATACATCCACCGTTGTTCCAGCAATATTTCTAATGCTGGCTGGGAGGGTGTTGAACAGCTGTGGACCTCTGATGTTCAGACAGTGTTCTCTGATTGTGCCTTTGGCACCTCTACTCTTCCCTAATTCTATTCTGCATTTCTTTCCATATCTTTCGTTCCAGTATGTTGTTATTCTACTGTGGAAATTTGGGACCTGACCTTCAAGTATCTTCCATATATACATTATTCGATACCTTTCTCGTCTCCTTTCCAGAGAGAACATTTTAAGAGCTTTGAGACGGTCCCAGTAACCCATCCTCCTGAAATATTACTCACAGTACCAATTTATTTCCTACAACTTTGAAACACACAACTGACGTCGGAGAATAAGGAAATAGGTAAATTCGTTCACACCGTTGATCTTCGTCCCACACGCGACAAATAAAGGTGTCGCGGAAGCCTAAACTTCAATCCATCACAGCTGGGAAACCTCTGGCCTGTGAAGCCTAATGTTCAGCGCACTACGAAGAACTCTTGGCTCCTTACCAGGGGGTCGGCGGCTACCCTCAGCAGCTGTAGGGAGGTGCTGGTGTAGACGTGACTGAGGCTCACACTGTGGGATTTACCATCTCTCACCCGGGGTGCTGTAGGGCTGAGCTGATCATGATTCACTGGGGCGGTAACAGGGGTCGTTGTGAGGGGCTCCGCTTGATATGCTAATGGTCTCAGCTTCTCAGACTTCGCATGCCTTTGACTATGGGTCTTTTGTATGTTTTTACTCATTCTCTCACACTCTCCAGTATTAAGTGTGGCCGTGGACTCTCAAAGTGACCATGTATGCAATGCACATAGCGGCTTGGTCATGTACATGAGTCTCTGCTGTAGGCGATGAGTCACAATAACGTGGCTAAAGTATGTTGACCAGACCACACACTAGAAGGTGAAAGGACGACGACGTTTCGGTCCGTCCTGGACCATTCTCAAGTCAATTGTGAGAATGATCGACTTGAGAATGATCCAGGACGGACCGAAACGTCGTCGTCCCTTCACCTTCTAGTGTGTGGTCTGGTCAACATGAGTCTCTGTTCTCTGCTACAGAGTAAGCCGCGCTTGGCTTCCTACACCAGTAGTGTAATGAGGCGTCCATCTTCAGCCCCACCCCCTTAGTCTCCAGTCCCCCAACACCAGATGCTGTTAGGCCTCCAATACCCACCCAGGACCGCGCACAATGGCTACTTAGTAAGGATTAGAAGGTCTAGCAGATGCCCGTTGAACACGATGTCCTGTTATCTAGTTACAAAGATAAAGGGGCCACAGTTATGTCAGGACCGGCTGGTACGAGGATATTCCAGCACTAGCTAACAGCCTCCTGGCTCTCTTAACCTGTTTCAGGAGCCCCCAGCGCTGAAGGGCAGCCCCATACCAGTACCAGAACCTTTTGAGAATAGCCTCATACTATACAATTCTAATCTGTTTTTTTTCACGTATTAGTGAGCTGGTCCAGGAATTATAAAGTTATTTCTTTTTTTCAGGGGCAACCACGCTAACTTAAAATTTAACTCTTGTCTGGAATGTTCATATTTGAATTGCAGAATCTACTCTACCCATTTTTAAATGAAGAGATAAACATTTGTCAATGGATAAAATGCAAATGACTTCTGAGTGTGAGGATTGTGTTGTGATTTGCAGTCTTGGGAGAAGTAATGGCCGGGGTGCCATAATGTTCAAGTGAACAGCGTTGTTCGGTAGTTTGGGTTGTAACTGTGTTTTGTGGTCAACTACACGACGCTTGTACTCCACTCCTGTCTTGTCTTGTGTGCTGGGAGGTATACTGTGTGTGCTGGGAGGTATACTGTGTGTGCTGGGAGGTATACTGTGTGCTGGGAGTGCTGGGAGGTATACTGTGTGCTGGGAGTGCTGGGAGGTATACTGTGTGCTGGGAGTGCTGGGAGGTATACTGTGTGCTGGGAGTGCTGGGAGGTATACTGTGTGCTGGGAGTGCTGGGAGGTATACTGTGTGCTGGGAGTGCTGGGAGGTATACTGTGTGCTGGGAGTGCTGGGAGGTATACTGTGTGCTGGGAGTGCTGGGAGGTATACTGTGTGCTGGGAGTGCTGGGAGGTATACTGAGTGCTGGGAGTGCTGGGAGGTATACTGTGTGCTGGGAGTGCTGGGAGGTATACTGAGTGCTGGGAGTGCTGGGAGGTATACTGTGTGCTGGGAGTGCTGGGAGGTATACTGTGTGCTGGGAGTGCTGGGAGGTATACTGAGTGCTGGGAGTGCTGGGAGGTATACTGTGTGCTGGGAGTGCTGGGAGGTATACTGTGTGCTGGGAGTGCTGGGAGGTATACTGAGTGCTGGGAGTGCTGGGAGGTATACTGTGTGCTGGGAGTGCTGGGAGGTATACTGTGTGCTGGGAGTGCTGGGAGGTATACTGTGTGTGCTGGGAGTGCTGGGAGGTATACTGTGTGTGCTGAGAGGTATACTGTGTGTGCTGGGAGGTATACTGTGTGTGCTGGGAGTGCTGGGAGGTATACTGTGTGCTGGGAGTGCTGGGAGGTATACTGTGTGCTGGGA
>NC_091212.1:12211815-12214315 GCF_040958095.1 Procambarus clarkii | reverse complement strand
GAAAAGCAGAGGTGCAACAGGTACTCTGAAAGAGAACTATCAACATCAGAGGCCCGAGACTGTTCAACACGCTTCCACTACACATAAGGGGCATAACTGGCCGACCCCTCACTGTGTTCAAGAGAGAACTGGATAAACACCTCCCAAAGGATACCTGATCAACCAGGCTGTGACTCATACATCAGGCTGCGAGCAGCCGCGTCCAACAGCCTGGTTGACCAGTCCAGTAACCAGGAGGCCTGGTCGACTACCGGGCCGCGGGGACGCTAAGCCCCGAAAACATCTCAAGATAACTTTACCTGTGACGATTGATCTTCAATCAATCAATCGTATATAATAACTTACGGGATCACTATAGGCCGTGCTACATGTTAATTTTTGTTCCGAGTAGCTGAATCTCTAGCAACAACAATCGTATGTAAACATCACGCTGGTATATAAACATCACCACTCACATAAAACATCACAACCCTCACTCCTCGCCCCCTAAGATCCTTATAAAACATTGTATCCGTCAACATTTCCACTTGAGTGGCCAGTGAACGCGGTGGGTTTAGACAGGTCGGGCAAAGAGAATCTCTCTGGGAAAAAGAACTTTGAGAAACAAACTTGTTTGTGCATATGCGTGCGTGCGTGCGTGCGTGTGTGCGTGCGCGCGCGTGTGTGTGCGTGTGTGTGTGTGTGTGTGTGTGTGTGTGTGTGTGCGTGTGTGCGCGTGTGTGTGTGTGCGCGTGTGTGTGTGTGCGCGTGTGTGTGTGTGCGCGTGTGTGTGCGCGTGTGTGTGTGCGCGTGTGTGTGTGCGCGTGTGTGTGTGCGCGTGTGTGTGTGTGCGCGTGTGTGCGTGCGCGTGCGTGTGCGTGCGTGTGTGTGCGTGCGTGTGTGTGCGCTTATGTGTGTGTGTGCGCGCGCGCGTGTGTGCATGTGTGTGCGTGTGCGTGCGCCTCTCAGCGGTGACGTTATACATGAGGTAAGTGTGTGTGCTCACTCAGGGAAATCAACTAATGGTACGTAGACGAAATATTAAACAACAGTCAAAGGTTAGACTCTTAGACACTCTTGCCTGTCACCTGCCTGTTCCCTGGAGCATACCTGGAGAGTGTTTCGAGAGTCCTTCTACTCCCCGAGCCCGGCCTGATGCCAGGCTCGACTTGTGACAACTTGGTCCAACAGGCTGTTGCTTGGATCGTCTGCCTGTACCCCGTCACTGCCAACAATTCAGAAATAATTCTCAATAAATTCAACCCGTTTTCAGTCTGTCCATTCCATCCAGCGGTCGACCCCAGAGACACATTCATCAATTTTAATATGCTGTTCATTCAAAACAGGAATTTTTTTTTAGATATAAGTTAATATTATTATATATGAGCATGTTGTGCATATTTAGACACTGGTTAGGTTAGGTGTTTAGGTTCCGTTGGCGATTATTTGTATTTGTAGTCCGTGGGTGAAGCATTTACAGCGTTGTGGTTCGAACAAAAGTCGTCAGTGAAGCACTTGTTCCGGAAGTGTTCGGACGTCACCAGTTGCGAGTCGTGTGTAAACCGTTTTTCATTCATAAACAGCTGGGGGTTTGGCGGGTGCATGGAATGGTCTTTGGGGCCTTTGTTTATGAGGACGTGCTGAGAAATTACTGGTCTTCCCACGTACAGGACAGACCGGGGGTCGAAGCCCCCCCCCCTTGTCTCCTCATGTAGTCCACTCAGTCATCATCATTGTCCATAGTCAGAGTTTTGCTTAACACGTCATAGAGCGAGATGATTGTACTGGTGATTTGTGCAGTGACGGGTGTGTGGTACAGCAGTGACGGGTGTGTGGTACAGCAGTGGCGGGTGTGTGGTACAGCAGTGGCGGGTGTGTGGTACAGCAGTGACGGGTGTGTGGTACTGCAGTGACGGGTGTGTGGTACAGCAGTGACGGGTGTGTGGTACAGCAGTGACGGGTGTGTGGTACAGCAGTGACGGGTGTGTGGTACAGCAGTGACGGGTGTGTGGTACAGCAGTGACGGGTGTGTGGTACAGCAGTGACGGGTGTGTGGTACAGCAGTGACGGGTGTGTGGTACAGCAGTGACGGGTGTGTGGTACAGCAGTGACGGGTGTGTGGTACAGCAGTGACGGGTGTGTGTGGTACAGCAGTGGCGGGTGTGTGTGGTACAGCAGTGGCGGGTGTGTGTGGTACAGCAGTGGCGGGTGTGTGTGGTACAGCAGTGGCGGGTGTGTGTGGTACAGCAGTGGCGGGTGTGTGTGGTACAGCAGTGGCGGGTGTGTGTGGTACAGCAGTGGCGGGTGTGTGTGGTACAGCAGTGGCGGGTGTGTGTGGTACAGCAGTGACGGGTGTGTGGTACAGCAGTGACGGGTGTGTGGTACAGCAGTGGCGGGTGTGTGTGGTACAGCAGTGGCGGGTGTGTGTGGTACAGCAGTGGCGGGTGTGTGTGGTACAGCAGTGGCGGGTGTGTGTGGTACAGCAGTGGCGGGTGTGTGTGGTACAGCAGTGACGGGTGTG
>NC_091212.1:12141815-12206815 GCF_040958095.1 Procambarus clarkii | reverse complement strand
ACACGCAGAACTATGCCGGACACACGCAGAACTATGCCGGACACACGCAGAACTATGCCGGACATACGCAGAGCTATGGCGGACACACGCAGAACTATGCCGGACACACGCAGAGCTATACCGGACACACGCAGAACTATGCCGGACACACGCAGAACTATGCCGGACACACGCAGAGCTATACCGGACACACGCAGAACTATGCCGGACACACCCAGAGCTATGGCGGACACACGCAGAACTATGCCGGACACACGCAGAACTATGCCGGACACACGCAGAACTATGCCGGACACACGCAGAACTATGCCGGACACACGCAGAACTATGCCGGACACACGCAGAACTATGCCGGACACACGCAGAACTATGCCGGACACACGCAGAACTATGCCGGACACACGCAGAGCTATACCGGACACACGCAGAACTATGCCGGACACACGCAGAGCTATGGCGGACACACGCAGAACTATGCCGGACAAACGCAGAACTATGCCAGAAAGATAGAAAGTAGCGCGAACAATGATCACCTTAGAGCTTGGAGACATGGAATATAATAAAGGTACCATATAATGCTGCTGTCTGAGCGGAGGGAGGTGTGAGTAGCACCGGGTGTACGGATGTCAGCATTGTGATGCTGGCAGTAATGTGGCCGGGAGCGGCCCTGTGAATGTGCCAATTAGTGATGCTTATTTAAACGGAAAAGTATCAATAAGGTGAAGAACATTTCCCCGTGGAAGATGGTGGTAGAGGACGAGGCACGCTCTCTCTCTCATGTCTTCCAGACGTAAATAATGTACACTCTATTTTGCCAAGATGCGAATCCTCGGAGTTCGTCTTCGCCGACGACGCAGCGATCACCACACACACAGCAGAAGGCCTGCAGCAGCTACTCAACCGCTTTGCCGCAGCCTGTTCCGCATTCGGCCTAACAATTGGCCTGAAGAAGACACAGGTGATGGGACAAGATGTCAATGAGCTACCCTGTATAAACATCACATACTATGTGCTGGAGGCGGTCCACGAGTGTGTGTACCTGGGCTCCACAATCTCAGACACCCTTTCCCTGGACACTGAGCTCAACAGGCGTATCGGGAAGGCCGCAACAACACTGGCCAGGCTCACAAAACGCGTGCGGGAACATGCCAAACTGACAGTGCACACCAAGGCACAGGTCTACATGGCATGTGTGGTGAGTACACTTCTCTACGGCTCGGAATCCTGGACCCTGCGCTCTCGCCAGGAGAGACGGCTCAATACCTTTCACATGCGGAACCTGAGACGCATCCTTGACATCACGTGGAGAGACCACGTCACCAACAACACAGTACTCGAGAGAACAGGAGTCCCTTCAATGTTCACTCTCCTGAAGCAGAGACGCATGAGGGTGGCTGGGACATGTCACACGCATGGAAGATGGCCGCATACCGAAGGACCTGGCATCAGGAAGGAGACCCACCGGAAGACCTCAGCTGCGTTTCAAAGATGCCTGCAAACGCGACCTCAAGCAGATGAACATCGACACCTGGGAGGCAGCAGCTGCGGACAGATCTGCCTGGAGATGTAAAGTGCAGAAGGGACTCCAGCAATTCTAGGATGAACTGAAGAGGCAGGCGGAGGATAATAGACTTCAGAGGAGGTCTCGACCACTGTCAGACGCACCCGCTTCGGCTTTTATCTGCGCTCGCTGCGGTCGAGACTGTCATTCTCGGGTTGGCCTTGACAGCCACAGCAGGCGCGGCACCCAACTACACTACAACAACTAGACACCCAGGGCACAGCTCCGTAACCCCACGGGATTGACGGATGCCTACTATTAGGCCAACCACTTGGACTGGTCGATACAGGGAGGGACTCGCTGCTTGCTGGTCCTTGTTCAGTCCCCGGTAACTCGGGTGACGGAGCATCATTTCTTACCTTTCCTTTGCCAGGTCGTTGTCCCTCATATCCCAGCTCCTTGTCCTCACATCCCAGCTCCTTGTCCTCATATCCCAGCTCCTTGTCCTCATATCCCAGTTCCTTGTCCTCATATCCCAGTTCCTTGTCCTCATATCCCTGCTCCTTGTCCTCACATCCCAGCTCCTTGTCCTCATATCCCAGCTCCTTGCCCTCATATCCCAGCTCCTTGTCCTCATATCCCAGCTCCTTGTGCTCACATCCCAGCATCTTGTCCTCGTATCCATTACAAGTGTTATGTAGCCATATATCCTTAGCACTTTCTCCTCGTAATTACCTCACCTAGGACTAATTTAGTACATATATGTACTATACTCGGTCTCGTCAAGAATAGGTCTGGCTGGTGTCGTAATTTTCGGAAGCGCTGTAAGTTGATAGCACACTAAAGTCAACGTACATTAGTTCCACTAACGTTATTAGTACAAAAGGTGAACTTTTTTGGTTGGTTGGGGGGGGGGTAAGATTTTTTAGCTTTATTTTTGTTTATTTTGAGCTTTAAGTCCTCAGAGGTTATAGATGCTCTCACTCTTAAAGGCCACGTTGATTTGACTTGAGTACATCACCTCCCCCCCCCCCTTCCCTATTCCCCCACTCAACCTCCCCATCCCTCCACTCAACCCCCCCCCCTCTCACCCAAACACAACCCTCCCCCTCCTTCCCCCCCCCCCCTCCTAACTCTCCCTATATCCCCAGATATCATCGAGGTTGAACATCCTATCGGCACGGATTGGTATTTAAACAAGCAAGTATCCAGCATTTCATGGATTAACAATCGAAGTACCGAGAGGTTACATTTCGATTTAGGAGTGTGTGTGAAGTGCTGGTTTGGGATTAGGATTTTGAATGGCATGGAGTGAGAGCTGGCATTATTGAGACGGTTTTAATAGGTTTTAAGACTAGATTGGGTAGATGTGTGGGTGACAAGGGCTGGTTTTAAATGCCATCCGCCTACTATAGGCCTGCAGACAGGATGGATTGTAACTGGGATCCGCCTGCTGTATTTCTTATCTTGAGGTTATCTTGAGGTGATTTCGTTTTTTTTTTTTTTTTTTTTTTTTTTTTTTTTAGTGTCCCCGCGGCTCGGTCCTCGACCAGGCCTCCACCCCCAGGAAGCAGCCCGTGACAGCTGATTAACACCCAGGTACCTATTTTACTGCTAGGTAACAGGTGAGGGTGAAAGAAACTGCCCATTGTTTCTCGCCGGCGCCTGGGATCGAACCCAGGACCACAGGATCACAAGTCCAGCGTGCTGTCCGCTCGGCCGACCGGCTCCCTAACTCATAACGCTCGGACTCCCTTCCTCCATAACTCCTCTATTAATGTATTGATTTTGGGATGTGAGAAGCAAATAACTATCCAGCAATTCCAGGGGACTGTCATTAATACCTAAATCATTACAGAGAAGTGACCTACTGGAGCCTACAGGCTGGCGACTGTACGTTCACCTCTGGCAGCTCAAAAGGAAGACTGAAACTAAAGAGGATTAGTTTGTATATATTGTATATATTATAGACCATGTTGCGGTACAGTTGACTAGAATGCGTCTGGGAACACCCACCGCAAAGGTTCGAACCCTCATCGAGGCCCTTTGTGGATTTGTACATAATATAGAGAGTAATAAGGTATTAAATATAGTAACCCCAAAATGTAGTGTAAATGTGGACATGTTTGATAAGTTTCCATTCAGGAAAGAGATGGTAAATATTGGTCTGTAAACAGGGTTGGTTATTTATGGAACAGATTACCAGGTAACGTAATAGGCGAGAGGTCGCTGAATAGGGTCTGGCGAAGGTTAGACATGTGCACTGAATGGGTTTGGGTGGGTATAAATAGGAGCTGCCGCGCATAGGCCTTGTGCACTTTCCGTTATTTTTTATGCGAATTTCTACAACATCGGTAAACAGCCTCCAAAACTGCATCACATAGAGGAGCAGAATCATGTACATCAGCACCAAGATACAGCATCAACTACAACAGCAAGAGATACAGCATCAGCTACAACAGCAAGAGACACAGCATCAGCTACAACAGCAAGAGATACAGCATCAGCTACAACAGCAAGAGATACAGCATCAACTACAACAGCAAGAGATACAGCATCAGCTACAACAGCAAGAGATACAGCATCAACTACAACAGCAAGAGATACAGCATCAACTACAACAGCAAGAGATACAGCATCAGCTACAACAGCAAGAGATACAGCATCAACTACAACAGCAAGAGACACAGCATCAGCTACAACAGCAAGAGATACAGCATCAGCTACAACAGCAAGAGATACAGCATCAGCTACAACAGCAAGAGACACAGCATCAGCTACAACAGCAAGAGATACAGCATCAACTACAACAGCAAGAGACACAGCATCAGCTACAACAGCAAGAGATACAGCATCAGCTACAACAGCAAGAGATACAGCATCAACTACAACAGCAAGAGATACAGCATCAGCTACAACAGCAAGAGATACAGCATCAACTACAACAGCAAGAGACACAGCATCAGCTACAACAGCAAGAGATACAGCATCAGCTACAACAGCAAGAGATACAGCATCAACTACAACAGCAAGAGATACAGCATCAGCTACAACAGCAAGAGATACAGCATCAACTACAACAGCAAGAGATACAGCATCAACTACAACAGCAAGAGATACAGCATCAACTACAACAGCAAGAGACACAGCATCAGCTACAACAGCAAGAGATACAGCATCAGCTACAACAGCAAGAGATACAGCATCAACTACAACAGCAAGAGATACAGCATCAACTACAACAGCAAGAGATACAGCATCAGCTACAACAGCAAGAGATACAGCATCAACTACAACAGCAAGAGATACAGCATCAGCTACAACAGCAAGAGATACAGCATCAACTACAACAGCAAGAGATACAGCATCAACTCCAACAGCAAGAGATACAGCATCAGCTACAACAGCAAGAGATACAGCATCAACTACAACAGCAAGAGATACAGCATCAACTACAACAGCAAGAGACACAGCATCAACTCCAACAGCAAGAGATACAGCATCAGCTACAACAGCAAGAGATACAGCATCAACTACAACAGCAAGAGATACAGCATCAACTACAACAGCAAGAGATACAGCATCAGCTACAACACCAAGAGATACAGCATCAGCTACAACAACAAGAGATACAGCATCAACTACAACAGCAAGAGATACAGCATCAACTACAACAGCAAGAGATACAGCATCAACTACAACAGCAAGAGATACAGCATCAACTACAACAGCAAGAGATACAGCATCAACTACAACAGCAAGAGATACAGCATCAGCTACAACAGCAAGAGATACAGCATCAACTACAACAGCAGCATAAAGAGCAAATGTTTCTGGACCTCACTAACCCATTATATACCTGCCTGGAAGACCGTATATAACCTTTCTGACTGGTGGCCGCGCTGGGTGCTCTTGGCGCGCCCAGATGGATTACCTTGCTCTTCCCACCACCACCACGGTGTAACTCACCCCAGAGAACGGAGTGACGGATGGGTCGTCGAGCTCTCTCCCCCTCGACCTCCTCCAGGCACCGGGTTTCTTCCGGGATGGGAAACTGGTGACGACCACGCCCCGAACGACAGTCGAGTGTGGGGCTACGACGCCTCGAATGACAGTCGAGTGTGGGGCTACGACGCCTCGAATGACAGTCTAGTGTGGGCTACGACGCCCCGAACGACAGTCGAGTGTGGGCTACGACGCCCCGAACGACAGTCTAGTGTGGGCTACGACGCCCCGAACGACAGTCTAGTGTGGGCTACGACGCCCCGAATGACAGTCGAGTGTGGGGCTACGACGCCCCGAACGACAGTCGAGTGTGGGCTACGACGCCCCGAACGACAGTCGAGTGTGGGCTACGACGCCTCGAATGACAGTCGAGTGTGGGCTACGACGCCTCGAATGACAGTCGAGTGTGGGCTACGACGCCTCGAATGACAGTCGAGTGTGGGGCTACGACGCCCCGAACGACAGTCGAGTGTGGGCTACGACGCCCCGAACGACAGTCGAGTGTGGGCTACGACGCCCCGAACGACAGTCGAGTGTGGCTCTTCGAACCGATTTTCGTGCCGAAGGAAATCCATCTTTGTGGCGGTTTCCGGGGTCAGTGGCACCCAGGTGTCCGACCCGAGCGCCTGGTTGATTGATCAGGTTGTTGATACCTGCAGCCCGGACTCTGACGTGTGGGTCCGGCAGCCTGTGGTTGATCAGGTACCCTTTGGAGGAATTTATAATGTTCCTGAACACCTTCGTACCTTCCAGAGGTGTGTGGAAGGTACAAAACTACCAGAGAGGTAGCTTTGTACCTTCCTTAAGAGGTACAAAGCTACCTCTCTGTATACTTAACAGCCCCAACTGTGTAATGGGGTTGTGTTGTAAACTACCATGCCTCCTAATCTAACAAGGAGATAGTTTTGAGTGAACAGTTAGAACCAGTTATTTCCTCATTTCCAGGTGTAGAGCACCACTGTTCTCTCTCACCAACACTCCAGAGAACACAGTCGGAGGGACTTTGAGCATTCCCAATAATTTAGGCGTTTTATTGAACGGATTCTGGATGCGAGTTGCAGCGTCAATTCGTTCTGCGTGTTCTTCAGGTCTGGAGATTCATTTGCTTTAACTGCAGTAGTTTATCAAGTCATTCTGGATGTTGTTGTTGTTATAGATTCAGCTACTCGGAACAAGTTCCAAGTAGCACGGGCTATGGTGAGCCCGTAACTTACCTGGCACAGGAGCGGGGCAAGAAGCACGGGCTATGGTGAGCCTCACGGACGGGAGATGTCTCCCGTGTCATTCTGGAGTATACCTTAATTTATATATCCCATTCAATCAACAAAGGCAAATTGGACATGAATTCAAACAGGATCCCCACCTCTCTCAACGCCCCCCCCCCCCTCCACTCTCAACGCCCCCCCTTCCCCCACTCTCAATGCCCCCCCCCCTTCCCCCACTCTCAATGCCCCCCCCCCCACTCTCAACGCCCCCCCCCCCACTCTCAACGCCCCCCTTCCCCCTCTCAACGCCCCCCTCCCTCCACTCTACGCCCACTCTTCCCCTCTCTCAACGCCCACTCGCCTATATACATACTTTATGCAAGTTTTGTTTACGTTCTTTCTCCTATTCCATCCTTTCTCACTTCCTTCCCTGCCCCTCCTCCACCCCCTGCCCCCCTCCTCCACCCCCGGCTGCTGCCCTCCTCCACCCCCGGCTGCCCCCCTCCTCCACCCCAGGCTGGTGTTCAACAACGTGTGGTGAACATGGTGCAGGTATTGCGTGACCTGGACCACTAGGGGTCCCTGGTGACGCCAAGTGGCCCGGGCCTCGCCCCCCGGGGACCTCTGGCACACGTTTGCTCGGGGTGTCCTGCACCGGCCATTAAGGCTGTGTGTAACTTGCAACTTTATGCAAGATTGAAGATCTTAAACCTACTTTTGTTGCATTTAAACAGAAGGAGCGGATGCACGTTTTGTGTGTGTGTGTGTGTGTGTGTGTGTGTGTGTACTCACCTAGTTGTGCTTGCGGGGGTTGAACTTCGGATCTTTGGTCCCGCCTCTCAACCATCAATCAACAGGTGTACAGGTTCCTGAGCCTACTGGACTCTATCATATCTACATTTGAAACTGTGTATGGAGTCAGCCTCCACCACATCACTGCCTAATGCATTCCATCTGCTAACTACTCTAACAAGAAAAAAAAATTATAATGTGTCTGTGGCTGACTGAGTACTAAGTTTCCACCTGTGTCCCCTTGTTCGTGTTCAACCCATGATAAATAGCGTGTCTTTGTCCGTCCTTTCAATTCCTCCGAGAATTTTGTAGGTGGTGATCATGTCTTCCCTAATCATTCTGTGTTCCACGGACGTGAGGTTTAATTCCCCCGCAGCCTTTCCTCGTTACTCATACCTCTCGGCTCCGGGACTAATCTGGTGGCATACCTTTCAATCTTTTCTAACTTTGTCTTGTGTTTAACTAGGTATGGACTCCAGGCTAGAGCTGCATACTCCAGGACTGGTCTGACATATGTGGTATACAAGGCTCTGAATGATTACTTACACAAGTGTCTAATGACAGTTCTTATTTTAGCCAATCTTGTGTATGTGTGAGGGAGCGGGGAGCAAGGGTGTGTATGTGAGGGGGGGGGGAGTGTATGAGGGAGCCAGTGAGTGAATGAGTAAGCTAAAGAGTGTTGCAATTACAAGAGATACAGTAAGGAATGGCGGGGTGCTGGTACTCACCTAGTTGTACTCACCAACTAGGTGAGTACAACTAGGTGTGACTGCTCGAGTATACTCACCTCCACATCCCCTAGAATTGTGGCTTTATGAAGAAGTTCATACCATCAGCACCGGGACTCAGTATAACATGGAGGAAACAGTATACGGAAACACTGTGGACACAGCTACAATACACAAGGGAGGTAGTAAAGCACTGGCTTTACTACCCCCTACAGGCAGTTTACTATCTAATTACAGACAGGTCAAATATGAGCTCACACATCATTAAGGTTTTGAGAGGGTACTAAGAAGTCAACTTTAGCGATTTGAATGAAAAGAATGAGTTATAAAATCCAGATTAACAGTGTTTTAGGGCACACTATATTCTCTCTCTTTACACACCTATTTCCTCACTGTGACACCGGGCTGTGGTGGGTATGTGGGCCTGCGGGCCGCTCCAAGCAACAGCCTGGTGGACCAAACTCTCACAAGTCAAGCCTGGCCTCGGGCCGGGCTTGGGGAGTAGAACAACTCCCAGAACCCCATCAACCAGGGTCCAGATTCTCGAAAGCACTTACGCAAACACTTACGAACCTGTACATCTTTTCTCAATCTTTGGCGGCTTTGTTTCCAATTATTAAACAGTTAATGAGCTCCGAAGCACCAGGAGGCTGTTTATAACAATAACAACAGTTGATTGGGAAGTTTTCATGCTTGTAAACTGTTTAATAAATGTAACCAAAGCCGTCAAAGATTGAGGAAAGATGTACACGTTCGTAAGTGCTTGCGTAACTGCTTTCGTGAATCTAGCCCCTGGTATCAACCACGTAACAGTTACTGAAGCATTAAAAACAAACCAAAATTCAAAATTTGTATACACAGATTTTCTAATTTGATAGACGTGAGTAAGGAATAATTATCCATAAAATGACAGCTAAGAAAGTAACAGGCAAATTAGGAAGGTGGATATTTCTTAAACGTTATAAATAGTTGCAGTAGGTCATCCTGAGTACTGTGCGAAGCTCAGTCCCGCAATACACTGTGCTCACAGTGTTACTCTTCCTCATAGTAAATGTTGAAATACGAGCCAGTTTCATGTCATTCTTCCCTGAGGAAACCAGTGACGCGAAAAAATTACATTAAAATGTTAATAATACATTGAAATAAAAGGCGTTCTATTGGACAACGGAGCAGAACATGACGAGGTCCAACGATGACATATTCCAATTACTCTGGTACAGGACACAAGATTTCCTCAGAGACAGACCAAGTGAGAGACCGTGGAATAATAATGTGAGAAGACCTACGGTTTAGAGAGCACAGTGAAGCAAACAGCAGGAGCAGCGGCAGTAGCAGCAGCAACGGCAGCAGCAGCAGCAGCGGCAGCAGCAGGAGCAGCAGCAGGAGCAGCAGCAGGAGCAGCAGCAGCAGCGGCAGCAGCAGCAGCGGCGGCAGCAGCAGCAGCAGCAGCAGCAGCGGCGGCAGCAGCAGCGGCAGCAGCAGCGGCAGCAGCAGCGGCAGCAGCAGCAGCATCAGCAGCGGCAGCAGCAGCGGCAGCAGCAGCAGCAGCAGCAGCAGTAGCAGCAGCGGCAGCAGGAGCAGCAGGAAGAGGACGAAGTGGAGGACAGGGTGGAAAATGAGACCATTGAGAACAAGGGAAACCAGCTCCTCCACATGGCTGGACACCCCAGGAACCAGCTCCTCCACATGGCTGGACACCCCAGGAACCAGCTCCTCCACATGGCTGGACACCCCAGGAACCAGCTCCTCCACATGGCTGGACACCCCAGGAGCCAGCTCCTCCACATGGCTGGACACCCCAGGAACCAGCTCCTCCACATGGCTGGACACCCCAGGAACCAGCTCCTCCACATGGCTGGACACCCCAGGAGCCAGCTCCTCCACATGGCTGAACACCCCAGGAGCCAACTCCTCCACATGGCTGAACACCCCAGGAGCCAGCTCCTCCACATGGCTGAACACCCCAGGAGCCAGCTCCTCCACATGGCTGAACACCCCAGGAGCCAGCTCCTCCACATGGCTGAACACCCCAGGAGCCAGCTCCTCCACATGGCTGAACACCCCAGGAGCCAGCTCCTCCACATGGCTGAACACCCCAGGAGCCAGCTCCTCCACATGGCTGAACACCCCAGGAGCCAGCTCCTCCACATGGCTGAACACCCCAGGAGCCAGCTCCTCCACATGGCTGAACACCCCAGGAGCCAGCTCCTCCACATGGCTGAACACCCCAGGAGCCAGCTCCTCCACATGGCTGAACACCCCAGGAACCAGCTCCTCCACATGGCTGGACACCCCAGGAACCAGCTCCTCCACATGGCTGGACACCCCAGGAGCCAGCTCCTCCACATGGCTGAACACCCCAGGAGCCAGCTCCTCCACATGGCTGAACACCCCAGGAGCCAGCTCCTCCACATGGCTGAACACCCCAGGAGCCAGCTCCTCCACATGGCTGAACACCCCAGGAGCCAGCTCCTCCACATGGCTGAACACCCCAGGAGCCAGCTCCTCCACATGGCTGAACACCCCAGGAGCCAGCTCCTCCACATGGCTGAACACCCCAGGAACCAGTAACAAAGACCAAACTTGTGCTCGGAACTAAACTGAAAGTTAATCAACAAAAGGGAAGGGAGATCATACGACTATTAAATACCCTTTCTCAAACACACAACACGACACCATTACTCCTAACACCTTTATTGGTCGGGACACTTAGTTCCTCATCTTTCTCACTCTCTCTATCTCATTTTCCTGCCCTCATTTCCCCTCCCTCCCTCCTACCCACATTCCCCTCCCCTCACCCCCACACAAGCCGTTACTATTCATAGCGTAGTGTACACACACTTCATTCCTCCACAGATCTCCAGTATCAGCTCTTGATACTGGTAATGGCTTAAAATGGCCACCACTTACGGGCTATTCATGCCCGTGCCACCTTTTGGGTGGCTTAATCTTTATCAATCAATCAATCACACTTCATTAAGACAACGCCAGGTAAACATACCTTAACATCAACACGTGTACGACATGTCTTGCTAAGCGCTCACGCGTGTAAAGTTATTATCAGAACGTGTATCATACACTACGCATATTATCATGCAAGCGTACTAACAGGGGGATATATCAGAGGCGCAGTACGCTACTCCACTGTGGAATGATTTGTGTTGGCTTGAGATTAATTGGGTGAAGTGCTGGCAAATGGTCTGTGAAAATTGCGTGGCTTGGATGGTTCTGCCTGGTTGTTCCGATGTAGGGCCCAACTGGTGTGCGTGTGCGTGTGCGTGTGCGTGTTCGTGTGCGTGTGCGTGTGCGTGTGTGTGTGTGTGTGTGTGTGTGTGTTTACTAGTTGTGTATTTACTAGTTGTGTTTTTGCGGGGGTTGAGCTTTGCTCTTTCGGCCCGCCTCTCAACTGTCAATCAACTGTTTACTAACTACTTTTTTTTTCCCACACCACACACACACACCCCAGGAAGCAGCCCGTGACAGCTGACTAACTCCCAGGTACCTATTTACTGCTAGGTAACAGGGGCACTTAGGGTGAAAAACTTTGCCCATTTGTTTCTGCCTCGTGCGGGAATCGAACCCGCGCCACAGAATTACGAGTCCTGCGCGCTATCCACCAGGCTACGAGGCCCCCCCGCTATCCACCAGGCTACGAGGCCCCCCCTCGTGTGTGTGTGTGTGTGTCTGTGTGTGTGTCTGTGTGTGTGTCTGTGTGTGTGTCTGTGTGTGTCTGTGTGTGTGTCTGTGTGTGTGTCTGTGTGTGTGTCTGTGTGTGTGTGTGTCTGTGTGTGTGTCTGTGTGTGTGTCTGTGTGTGTGTCTGTGTGTGTGTCTGTGTGTGTGTCTGTGTGTGTGTCTGTGTGTGTGTCTGTGTGTGTGTCTGTGTGTGTGTCTGTGTGTGTGTCTGTGTGTGTGTGTGTGTGTGTGTGTGTGTGTGTGTGTGTGTGTGTGTGTGTGTGTGTGTGTGTGTGTGTGTGTGTGTGTGTGTGTGTGTGTGTGTGTGTGGAGACCCGACAAGGGGTGTATCGAGCTGTGTGTAGTGGAGACTACAGCGGAAGAGGGGGAGAGAGCTTGTGATCTCCACAGGGGGTGTGGAGGGGTGTGTGGGGAATGAGGACGTCGCTCGTAGGGCGTTTCAGACTCCACAGGGGAGGTGGGGCGTTCAACTCGGCAGCGTCCTGTAATCTCTGTAGGGGCAATTAGCGCCATATTACCGTGTTCGGTTGGCGTGTTCGGTTGGCGAGGTGCTCCGTGTGGTGTCCGGGCGACACGCCTGGAATGCAGCAGGTTTGAAGACCCCGCTAAGGTCTTGGAAGGTTCGAAGAGCCCCCTTAAGAGAACCGCTCACACTCTGAGCGGTAGATGGTGATGGAGACTTTACGGCCGGATGGGACGAGGACCAGAGGGGAAAGTTGCGGATGGGGCCGGATGTGCTCACGTGTTTGTGTACACACACACCTTGCCTGCTCGTCCCTGACGATATACACGTCACCGGGGCCGTGTGCGTGTCCATAACTACAACATTAGGGTGAAAAACATTAGGGTGTAGTTTGTACTTGTACTTGTACTTGTAGTTTGTAGTTTGTACTTGTACAAACTACAACATTGTTTAAAGACCGGCTATTACGCCTGCACAGCCTAGCCGCCTCTCCTCATTCTTACGGCAAGTGATGTGGACTCCGTCGTGGGGCGGGGGAGAGGGGTGGACGATCCCACCCCCCTCCTCCCCCTTCACCCCTTACGTAGACTCATATATGAGAGTGGGAGTAAACAGCGTGTTAAGGGAGGGGTGAAGGGAGGGTATCGTGGGCTGTGCGTCATTCACAGGGACGCAGTGCGTATGGCTCCGTCCACTTGTACCTGCATTTTTCATTCGTGTACTTGTACGCTATAATTTTACGCTTTTATTGCTGTGTGTGTGTGTGTGTGTGTGTGTGTGTGTGTGTGTGTGTGTGTGTGTGTGTGTGTGTGTGTGTGTGTGTGTGTGTGTGTGTGTGTGTGTATTCACCTAGTTGTGTTTGCGGGGGTTGAACTTTGCTCTTTCGGCCCTCATCTCAACTGTCAATCAACTGTTTACTAACTACTTTTTTTTACCACACACACACACACCAGGAAGCAGCCCGTGACAGCTGACTAACTCTCAGGTACCTATTTACTGCTAGGTAACAGGGGCATTCAGGGTGAAAGAAACTTTGCACATTTGTTTCTGCCTCGTGCGGGAATCGAACCCGCGCCACAGAATTACGAGTCCTGCGCGCTATCCACCAGGCTACCAGGCCCCCGTGCCCATAGTGCCACACTGCCACACACACACAGTGCCCCTACGAGGCACACACTGTGTGCGCGCGCGCAGACTCGCAGACTGGTTGGTTGATGAAGATTAAGCCACCCAAAAGGTGGCACGGGCATGAGTAGCCCGTAAGTGCTTACTTACACTACTATACTACTACTGCTGCTACTTAGTGAATACTAGACTCGCAGACTGTAGCTTAAGGTTTTATAGACCCGCGCTGGTTACCTGGTTGATACCTGGTTGATACCTGGTTGATGGGGTTCTGGGAGTTCTTCTACTCGCCAAGCCCGGCCCGAGGCCAGGCTTGACTTGTGAGAGTTTGGTCCACCAGGCTGTTGCTTGGAGCGGCCCGCAGGCCCACATACCCACCACAGCCCGGTTGGTCCGGCACTCCTTGGAGGAATAAATCTAGTTTCCTCTTGAAGTCTTGAAGTGCTAAGTCTTTCAACCTCCTCTTGCTCTTCCCACTGACTAGCTTCTTGTGTATCAACAGTTTCTTTCCTTAAATCGTGTTTGTATTTACCTTCTACTTTCATTCTTTCTTCTCCTCTCTTAATATTTCATCATTCTCCAATCTTCAATTCCTCCAAGAATGTACTATGCCGTGATCATGTCCCCTCTAACTCTTACTTTAGCCTTGCGAGGTTAAATTCCCTCTGACTTTTCTAATATTCCACTGACTCATTGCTAGGAGCAGCTTAGTGATAAACTTTGAGACTTTTTATACCTTATATATTGTTGTGTATCTGGGGCCAGATTCACGAAGCAGTTACGCAAGCACTTACGAACCTGTACATCTTTTCTCAATCTTTGGCGGCTTTGTTTGCCATTATTAAACAGTTAATGAGCTCTGAAGCACCAGGAGGCTGTTTATAACAATAACAACAGTTGATTGGCAAGCTTTCATGCTTGTAAACTGTTTAATAAATGTAACCAAAGCCGTCAAAGATTGAGGAAAGATGTACACGTTCGTAAGTGCTTGCGTAACTGCTTCGTGAATCCGGGTCCTGATCTCTGGTGACTTACTTTAGCTTCCTGGAAGCTGCCGGCCTGTTTACCAGCTTTGTGTTCTCTGTTGATGTTATTCTGTTGTTGGGAAGCTTAACAGAGGAAGGTTATCTTGAGGTTACCTTGAGGTTATCTTGATTTCGGGGCTTAGCGTCGCCGCGGCCTGGTCCTCGACCAGGCCTCCTTTTTGTTACACTCCCTCCCCCCCATCTCCCCCCCCCGGGAAGCAGCCCGTAGCAGCTGTCTAACTCCCAGGTAACTATTTACTGCTAGGTAACAGGGGCATCAGGGTGAGAGAGACATTTTGCCCATTTGTCTCCGCGTCCACCGGGGATCGAACCCGGAACCTCAGGACTACGAATCCAGAGCGCTGTCTACTCAGCTGTCAGGCGCCCCTAGGGCGGAGGAACACAAGGCCGCCAGATTACGCAGCTCTTCCTGAGCTGTATCCCGCCAAACACACAACGAAACTACGACGTTGCTACAACGTTCGAACAAGTTTTAACACCTAACCAGTTATAACAACCAATATAGCAAGTTGTAACAACGTTCTAATACGTCATAAACACGTTAAGCCAAGATGTAACAACTTTATTACAAGTTGTAACAAGCAGAAAATAGAGACAGTTACGGTTTGTGTTTCCAGGGTTGTACTCACCTAGTTGTGTTTGCTGGGGTTGAGCTCTGGCTCTTTGGTCCCGCCTCTCAACTGTCAATCAACTGGTGTACAGGTTCCTGAGCCTATTGGGCTCTATCATATCTACATTTGAAACTGTGTATGGAGTCAGCCTCCACTACAAGACTTATTACATTTAGTATTAAAACGTACTGTCTATTCGGAGGAAAGGTTGCTTATGAAGGAGAGACGGTAGGAAGAGCTCCAAGGACAGTATACACTCTGCAGGGGTAGACAGAAGCTACCCCTAGAAGTAGAAGTGTGTCTGGGTCTTGCTTCTGTCTACCCCTGCAGAGTGTAAACTGTCCTTGGAGCTCTTCCTACCGTCTCTCCTCCATAAGAAACCCGTCCTCCGAATAGACAGTACGTTTTAATACTAAATGTAATAAGTACATTCCTGACTGTCTGCATAGTACATAAATAAACTTAATTGTGCTGTTACATTTACCTCCCCATGTATTCTCCTCATGTTCTGTTAATACACTCAAAATTTTTAGGTTGAAGTTTTCGTGTTCAGTTCTATATACACAAGTTTTTAATATAAAGAATGTCTTTTTCAGTTTTATTAAACAATAGAGATTTTATACAAAATTTGAAAATATTCTGAGTTACTTTATAATATATTGAAAGATTTTAGTTTTGTTTTATTAGTTTTATAAAATTGTAATATCAATATAGCTATAGGTTAAGTACTAATTGTAGTTAAGAAGCAATAAATGGTATTTACCTGCTTGTCCTCCTACACTCCCAAGGTCAGGTCAGGTCAGGTCAGGTCAGGTCAGGTCGTGGTTTTCTATACAGCTTTTCAGGGAGACTTTAATATTCACAATATTTTGGTGCGATGCTGGCGATTAAGTGTGTTTATGTACTATGCCAATAGTCAGGATTGTACTTATTACATTTAGTATTAAAACCTACTGTCTATTCGGAGGATGGGCTGCCGTAAGGGCTCAATTCTTACATGTTGAGCACGGAAGACGTTCAGTTCACATGCTTGCCAGAAAACACACACAAAGGACCAAAAACAACGGTGATTTACGTCATTACAACGTTGCAGCAACGTAAGAATAACGTTTGGTTCTTTGTGGTCTTTATGTCCAGTTGTATTGTGTCGATTATTGCAAGTTGCTCAACTTCATGAGAGACCACAAGGTAGTAAATATTAATACCGTGCTTAGTGGCACCTGGCACTCCCTGCTATGCCAAGGGGCTTGAACCAGAGAGAGGGGGGGGGGAGTCATGGGGGTGAAATTATTAATTTAACCAAGTGATGTACTTATCATTATAACTGTGTAATTTCCAACCCTCGTAATGGCTTCCTAATTTGAATCCATTTTATATCGTTAGATTATTTCCTGTAGGTTGGTTTTAGTGCCTGTGATGAGCCCACACCCAGGGAGTGGCCCCCTGCCAGAATGGAATGGAATGGAATTATCAGGGTAAAGCGCCAAGCCATTACGACTATACCGCACTTGGAAGGGGTCAGGATAAGGATTTGGGATGGGATGGAGGGGGGGGGGAAAGGAATGGTGCCCCAACCACTTGTGGACGGTCGGGGATTGAAAGCCGACTTGCATGAAGCAAGACCGTCGCTCTACCGTCCAGTCCAAGTGGTTGGGACCCCCCCTGTCAGAAGCCACGGTGTTTAGGTCAAGAGACGACAGTGAGAGTCGACCGCAGTGACCCATCACAGGTGCCATTAAATCTCCGGTGTTTGTAGCCTCGCCAACACCTTTCAGCGTTGGCGTGTTGTTTGTGGGGTATTGACAGGTGTGGTAATAACAGATGTGTAGTACTCGTGGGTGCCGCTAGCAGCCACTTGGCGCTCCTGACGGCCGCCAGTCACGCTAAACGTTCACTGTATTAAAGGGACTGGCGTATTTCCTGCGGCTAAACACATACGCACAACCTTTGATACTGTGTGTTTAGTGGCATGACTAAGGCCAAAGGTGAGTCAGTAGCAGAGGTGTGTGTGTGTGTGTGTGTGTACTCACCTAGTTGTACTCACCTAGTTGTGCTTGCGGGGGTTGAGCTCTGGCTCTTTGGTCCCGCCTCTCAACCGTCAATCAACAGGTATACAAGTTCCTGAGCCTATTGGGCTCTATCATATCTACACTTGAAACTGTGTATGGAGTCAGCCTCCACCACATTGCTTCCTAATGCATTCCATTTGTCAACCACTCTCACACTAAAAAAGTTCTTTCTAATATCTCTGTGGCTCATTTGGGCACTCAGTTTCCACCTGTGTCCCCTAGTGCGTGTGCCCCTTGTGTTAAATAGCCTATCTTTATCAACCCTGTCGATTCCCTTGAGAATCTTGAATGTGGTGATGTGTGTGTGTGTGCGTGCGTGTGTGTGTGTGTGTGTGTGTGTGTGTGTGTGTGTGTGTGTGTGTGTGTGTGTGTGTGTGTGTGTGTGTGTAGAACAGCAAAGTGTACATCGAGGCATCGGTCAAGCCCGAGGGGCCCCTCAGTCACTGCCTAGTTTATTATTGAACGTGACTGATCATGCACTTATACTTGCCTTAAAGTGTGTGTTTAGTGTAGCACTTGGCGCCCAAGTATAGCCATATATATCAGGTGGATAGCATACCTTGAGGGGCTGGATAACACAGCTATATTTTGCCGTCGGATAACGACTGTATTCGCACCGTTTTCATTACAGTTTAATGCAAATGTGTAATTGTGTCTTCCCACAGCGCGGGGCGTGTTGGTGGAGGAGAGTGGACTCAAGTGGACGGCTGTAGGCAAGGAAGACGAAGGGTTCTACCGCTGCACAGCCCGCAGCCCGGCCGGCACCCAGCACTCGGGCTGGGTCTACCTCAAGGTCCTAGGTGAGTACAGTCGCCCTGGGGTCTACCTCAAGGTCCTAGATGAGTACAGTCGCCCTGGGGTCTGATTCAAGGTCCTCGGTGAGTACATTCGCCCTGGGGTCTGATTCAAGGTCCTCGGTGAGTACAGTCGCCCTGGGGTCTGATTCAAGGTCCTCGGCGAGTACATTCGCCCTGGGGTCTGATTCAAGGTCCTCGGTGAGTACATTCGCCCTGGGTCTACCTCAAGGTCCTCGGTGGGTACACCCGCCCTGGGGTCTGATTCAAGGTCCTCGGTGAGTACATTCGCCCTGGGTCTACCTCAAGGTCCTCGGTGGGTACACCCGCCCTGGGGTCTGATTCAAGGTCCTCGGTGAGTACAGTCGCCCTGGGGTCTGATTCAAGGTCCTCGGTGAGTACATTCGCCCTGGGTCTACCTCAAGGTCCTCGGTGGGTACACCCGCCCTGGGGTCTGATTCAAGGTCCTCGGTGAGTACAGTCGCCCTGGGGTCTGATTCAAGGTCCTCGGTGAGTACATTCGCCCTGGGTCTACCTCAAGGTCCTCGGTGGGTACACCCGCCCTGGGGTCTGATTCAAGGTCCTCGGTGAGTACAGTCGCCCTGGGGTCTGATTCAAGGTCCTCGGTGAGTACATTCGCCCTGGGTCTACCTCAAGGTCCTCGGTGGGTACACCCGCCCTGGGGTCTGATTCAAGGTCCTCGGTGAGTACAGTCGCCCTCGGGTCTGTCTTGGTACGTTTCGTAGTCGGCCGAGTATCTCGACCGTCTTATGGGGTAGAGGAGAAGTCGTTCTCAACTGTGTTTTGGTGACTTGACCAGCGAGGACGATTTCGTGCAAAAAGGAACATTTGTGAACGGTTTTTTCCCGCCTTAAGACATGTTATTTTGTTCATAAATATATATATATCAAGTTATTGTGGGTTGAGGTAAATGGTAGCGGGAGGTGGACGTGGATAAATCACAATGTGACTATATAACTTTTTTCTATTGCAAGGTATGACATCAGATCAGTTATGACTGACGTCTTGTTGAAGCTAATCAAAATCTCAAATAACCGCCAGAGCATTGTGTATATAGCAGTTGCAATGCCAGAGCATTTTCTATATACATTCTCTTGTGTATATACAAACTCTTAAGTACACTTTTTCGAGTTGAACTCCTCTTGTGGAGCACCACTCTTGTGGAGCACCACTCTTGCGGTGGTGCTCACAGATTGGTGGTTTTTGATCGTAAGAATCTAATAGTGTTACTGAAACAGTTAGTGACTCAGGGTCCTCATCAGATATATATAGTGTGACTATTGGCTGGTATTAATGTTTAAAGTTTAAGGAGCGAGAATAGTGTTGATAACACTTGGGTCTGAAGCTGTTATCGTTGGAGTGGCTTCACGAAAACACAAGATAACAGTTAACATTAGTAAATAAACTTACTTGTTAATGCCTTGGTATGCTTGAATTTATTCGTGATTGGTGGCTGTCAAAGCTGAATAGTGTTAGAGAGATGACAGGTCTAACTGATAACGGTTCCGATTGGAACATTTTCACTAAACACTGAAGTGATTATCACCTCGTTTGTACCTTTCCCGGTTTCAAGAGTCATTACCCAACTTGTCTGTACATACTTGACGGTCCAGTGATCATTCCAATTCCAGCAGGAAGGGTGCAAGTGGCAGAGTTTAGGAGAAATTTCAGTTTTAAGATATCTTAAAAGGTAGCCTCTCTGCTATTTTTTCCAATATAGCAGTTGCAAGCCTCGCTGCACTTGATTGCATTTACGTCCTTACACGAACACAACGAAGGCTCCAGAGTTCTGGGGCCAGATTCACGAAAGCACTTACGAACCTGAGGCCAGATTCACGAAGCAGTTACGCAAGCACTTACGAACGTGTGTACATCTTTCCTCAATCTTTGACGGCTTTGGTTACATTTATTAAACAGTTTACAAGCATGAAAACTTGCCAATCAACTGTTGTTATTGTTATAAACAGCCTCCTGGTGCTTCGGAGCTCACTAACTGTTTAATAATTGGAAACAAAGCCGCCAAAGATTGAGAAAAGATGTACAGGTTCGTAAGTGCTTGCGGAAGTGCTTTCGTGAATCTAGCCCCAGGATTGCGAGAGATGAACGTGATTGGCGACAGGTTACATGAAAGCACCAATCAACAGGTGACACATTACCCCATAACCAGCAAGAGGGAGCTACGAGTGCCTGTTTTTTGCTCCCAAATTTGTTTACATAAATTCGTTAAACGGCAGCAGCATGTCTGGACTTTGTCGAGTACCACGGACATTGTGTAGTCGTGAGAACCCTTATTAACCTCTTTGGTAATTCATCGATTTATCCGAGTGTTGTGAAGGTGAGACAGTGGGAAGTGGCTAAGTGTCTTGGGGGGGGGGGGCTGAGTAATGATAACTCAATTAGCTGAGGAGGGGAGAGGGGGGGGGGGATCGTGGCTTGGCTATCCCACAGTTCACTAAGGGACTGTCCTGAACTCCGAGGCATTCCCTGTCAGTAAGACTCAGTTGTGAAATCTGAGGTAAGGAGTGTGCAGTGAAGCAGTCGGCATCAGAGCGACTTGTGACATTTTCATCCGTGTGATGTAGGTCATAATGTTGCCACAAGGTAGGTCTGGACGTCGCTGCAACGTAGGTCTGGACGTCGCTGCAACTTAGGTCATGACGTCGCTGCAACGTAACCAGGTTTCCATTGACTGCAAGGTGATCTGATGTGTTGGCCTTCTCAACACTGCCTGAAGCTTAAAACCATAGACTCTGTAGCTTTCCTAATGCTTTTTCTACTCCTAATGTTTCATTACACCCTTGGCTAATCTCTCGATGGATACATAAAGACCATTATGTCGTAATCACACTCGTAGCGACAAGAATTTCAGATGCCAGACATGCTTTAGCTACTCCCGTTATTAAAGATTCCAGAATATATTTATGCACTCTTGGTGGTGGCACTTATGGATATACACAGTGTGAACTCATCATGCCACATTAAATAGCTGTGGAAATCCACGTAATCCCGCCGTAATCATGTAATCCCTAGTTGTGGGAAGTACTTACTTTATACTCGCCTATTTCTCCTATTTGTGGCTGCGGGATTCATCATTAGCTCCTGGGAGACATACAATGACACTTGGCATATTTACCTATCGTATCTACTCTTAAAATATTGACTCGAGTTCGTCTTTAGAACCTACTTCTTTAGTTCATTCCATTTTCACACTATTACACTAAAAAAAAAAATGGTTAACATTTGTGATTCATGAGTCTCATGCTTAGTCATGTCCTCTTGTTGTAAACACTTCTTCTCTTTCCGTTCTGTCACTTCCTTTGGTATTTTATACGATTTTATCATGTCTCCCCCTCTAGATAGGAGTCATGATAGAACCGTATCAAAGCAAAGAGCTTTGCTAGCGTCGTCAGGGTTAGTTCTTTCAGTCTTTCTTCATACAACACCCCTTGCGATTCTGGGACGAGGCTCGTCGCAAACTTCTGAACCTTTTCGAGTTTTGTTTTATGTTTTTTTAGAGGAGGAGGGGGGGGGGGGATGTTCCACGAAGGAATGGTATACTCTAAAACTGTGTGTGTTGTGGGGGGGGGGGGCTCACTCCACACGCACACATGTAGGGCTGGTGTGGTCTGAGTATACAGGGTACTAACGTAGCTTGGGTATACTGAGAACTGGCGTAGCCTCGTTATACTGGTTTGGTTCGAGTATACTGGGTTGTTATACCTTCATAGGTTTGTTACACTGGATACTTGTATACTTATAAAACCGGGTTACAAAGTTCAGACATTGTAGATTTTGAATAAGTTTATTCAACTGAAAAAAAGGTTTTTATATTAGTCATAGTGTATTTTTACGCTCTACAACATACATAACATACTGGGTTGTATAGCTGGGGGGGGGGGAAGGAAGGAAGGAATTATCAAGGAAAAGCGCCAAGCCATTACGACTATATAGCACTGGGAAGGGGTCAGGATAAGAATTTGGGATGGGACGGGGGAAAGGAATGGTGCCCCAACCACTTGGACGGTCGGGGATTGAACGCCGATCTGCATGAAGCGAGACCGTCGCTCTACCGTCCAGCCCAAGTAGGAGGGGGGAGAGAGAGAGGGTAAAAAGTTGTGTGGTATTTAAAAGTAGTTTAGAGTCCTGGCCCCGGGCGGGTCGTGCATGGCGGGGTCTGATTTATTTGACCAGGCCGCGTTCATTTTCCCGGGGGGACGAAGACAACGGAGTCTTCGTTGGAGCAAAAAGACTTTGTCGTTTTGTCTTTTACTGCTGGTAGTCACGACTTTTGCTGTGAATGGCCACTTAGAAGTTCGAAGTGTACGGGGAAGGGCCACCTCCCTCAGCCACCCACTGAGGGGAGGTGGCCCACTGCTGAGGGGAGGTGGGTCACTGCTAAGGGGAGGTGGGTCACTGCTAAGGGGAGGTGGGTCACTGCTAAGGGGAGGTGGGTCACTGCTAAGGGGAGGTGGGTCACCGCTAAGGGGAGGTGGCGAGGTCGGTGTAATCTCTTAACTCCGCAGAAGGGAACTTGTTTGTATTGAACGTTCGCTGGAGAAGTGAACAGCTTGGGGAAAGTTTTTTCTTTTTTCTTTACAGGTTAATGATGAAAATCTTAACCCTCCTGCGACACGCGATCAATGGAGGGAAGGAAGGAAGAAGGAAGGGAGGCAGGAAGGAAGGGAGGGGTTAGGTAGGTTGGTAGATTGGAAGAGTCAGAAACACGTGAGCAATAGCGAGAGAATTGGTGACTATGGGTCGGGTTTATGGTGTGCAGGAGTAGTTCAGGTGGTAAAGGGGTAGGGTTAAGGAAGTCCAAGAATCTTAGAGTATTCACAAAGGTGTTTTAAAAATCCTTGAAGACAGCTTGGGGAGAGGGGTAGAGCGCGCCTCGGAGCGACCCCCACAACGGCAAACGATGGGATTAAGGGACTGAGAGAGGGTCAAACACTACACAGGAAGTAGACTACACTACACACACATTTTGGTTCATAAGGGCGACAGTTACAGGTATAGCCTGAGCCAGTAATTAATGCCTCAGCTGTCATCCCCCATAGCGGTGTCGACCTGTGTGGAGGCAGGGCCAACCCTGGAAACACAAACCGCAACTGTCTCTATTTTCCGCTTGTTACAACTTGTAATAAAGTTGTTACATCTCGGCTTAACGTGTTTATGATGTATTAGAACGTTGTTACAACTTGCTATATTGGTTGTTATAACTGGTTAGGAGGTGTTAAAACTTGTTCGAACGTTGTACCAACGTCGTAGTTTCGGTGTGTGTTTGGCGGGATCACGGCCACGCCGATAGTTAAGTCGATAGTTCTCGATAGTTTAGTCTATCATGTTTGGGTTCAAGGTATACTTATTCCTCAAGATGGTTATCTTGAGATGATTTCCGGCCTTAGTGTTCCCGCGGCCCGGTCCTCGACCAGCCCTCCACCCCCAGGAAGCAGCCCGTGACAGCTGACTAACACCCAGGTACCTATTTACTGCTAGGTAACAGGGGCATCAGGGTGAAAGAAACTCTGCCCATTGCTTCCCTCCGGCGCCCGGGATCGAACCCGGGACCACAGGATCACACGTCCAGTGTTCTGTCCACTCAGCCACCGGCTCCCTGGGCTGAAGTTATCACCTGATGTGCCTTGAGACTGGGTATTCTTGAAGGCTTATCTTTATGCTCCGTGTCGTCTTGGAAGCAACTTTTAGAAATTACACAAGAATCCGAACCAATCCTAAGAATTGTGGATAAGATCCATGCAGTTGTATGGGATTTTGCGCCAAGTTGATCCTGGCTATTAGGAGCGCTGGGTTATTGACACAGGATAACTTGTATTCATATGTAAACAATATTGCGTCAAAGACCCAGAGGTAATCGCCTCTGAGATATCTTGCTGTGGCTAGATATCATGTCCTGCCTGTAGACAGTGGAACACCCAGGGGATCCGGAACATACTGTTTACATAATGGTTCATTGTTTCTGTTGTTCGCTAACCACATTCGACGAGGGACGACGACATTCGACGAGGGACGACGACATTCGACGAGGGACGACCACATTCGACGAGGAACGACGACATTCGACAAGGGACGACCACATTCGACGAGGGACGACCACATTCGACGAGGAACGACGACATTCGGCGAGGGACGACCACATTCAACGAGGGGACGACCACATTCTCAGATACGGTTCGTCACCAAGCATGGCTGTAACTCACCTGAGGAGAGCAACATCGATGCTCAACACACAGCTAGAACAGTACATTAGGAAATATGACAGATCTTGAAGGCAACATTAAAGCAAGTATTTTGGTAACAATAGTTAGCAATTTTGTGGCATTATCGCAGATACAATAGTCATTTACGGCATGTTCTTCACTTTTGTTATATATGTTCTTTTTCACCTTTTGGCTCTTAAGTTCTCACATTGAAGAAGCTCAGACGACCCGTATAATACCTCAGAGAGAACAGGAACCTTAGCCAACTCGTATGGTGAACATATAATCAATATTTTACTGTTAGACAATAGATCTGCAAAATGAAGATGTCTTTTGTGTGTGTGAGAGACCATTAGTTGCTGGGGCACAGAGCCACGGTGATGCTAGCAACGGGAGTGTCTCCTGCTGAGAAGTAAGGGAGAGAAGGGTAGGTAAGGGAGAGAAGGGTAGGTGAGGGAGAGAAGGGTAGGGGAGGGAGAGAAGGGTAGGGGGAGGGAGTGGCAGCGTCCCTGGAGCAGATTCTTAATAACATTGCTAATGACTCCTTCCTCGGCTGCCTTCCTTCCTTCATCTCTCTATCAACTCTTTCGACGAGGTTTTCAAACCAAATTTTCTTTCCTGTTTTTCGCCTGCTGTGTAAACTCGTGTGTGTGTGTGTGTGTGTGTGTGTGTGTGTGTGTGTGTGTGTGTGTAGAGGGGGGGGGGAAGTTCATGAGTTACCGTAGTAAATAGGCTTCCTGGTTCTTGCATCTGGTGGGGGATGGGGAGGGGGGGGGGGAAGCACAAGCAATCGGTGAATGATTTGATGGAAGATAAATTTCAGGGTCATTGGTCCTATGCCTGCCAGGGGTAAAGGGTGAGGCCGGGGGGGGGGGAGGGGGTAGGTGATGGGTAGGCCAGGACACATGGATAGAGGTTCGTAGGGCCGCTCAGACACCCCCCCCCCCTAGCCCCAATCTCCTCGTCTGCTCTTCCCCTATTCCTGTCACCCACCCATCTCCCTTTCCCTCCCTTCTCGACTTTGATGGCTTCAAAAGGTAGTTTATAACTTTTCAAATTATTCGGCAGGAAGAAAGGAAAAGGGAAGGGGGAGGGGAATGGCTGGTGTAGGGGCGCTGGGGAGGGGAGGAAGGGGGATGAGAAACGGGAAGGAAGAGTGAAGTAGATTATTAGTGAGGAGAGTTGGAGACGGAGGTAGGAACGGCACACTTGAGACACTGCACAAGACGATACTCTCATTGAAAGTAGGAAGTTCAAGTGGGTCGAGGACTGGACGCGGTGGTCTTACCTGTCACTGACTACCAGAAAGTGAGGTCCAGCAGCTCTTGACGGTCGATTTGTTTTTTTTTTATTAATCTGGTCCTTAAAATTTTGGATTGAGGTGGTTTCGACAACCTTCCTGGTGTGTGTGTGTGTAATTACCTAAGTGTAGTTACAGGATGAGAGCTACGCTCGTGGTGTCCCGTCTTCCCAGCACTCTTTGTCATATAATGCTTTGAAACTACTGACGGTCTTGGCCTCCACCACCTTCTCACCTAACTTGTTCCAACCGTGGTGGTTCTCGTGTGTGTGTGTGTGTGTGTGTGTGTGTGTGTGTGTGTGTGTGTGTGTGTGTGTGTGTGTGTGGGGTAGTTCGTGTGTGTGTGTGTGTGTGGGGGGTAGTTCGTGTGTGTGTGTGTGTGTGTGGGGTAGTTCGTGTGTGTGTGTGTGTGTGTGTGTGGTGGTGGTGGTTCGTGTGTGTGTGTATGTGTGTGTGTGTGTGTGTGTGTGTGTGTGTGTGTGTGTGTGTGTGTGTGTGTGTGTGTGTGTGTGTGTGTGTGTGGTGGTTCGTGTGTGTGTGTGGTGGTGGTGGTTCGTGTGTATGTGTGTGTGTGGTGGTTCGTGTGTGTGTGTGTGTCTTGTTTAGAGTGTGATGAAGGTGGAATAAGAGGAAAGTGGCAGGATCAGTATACAGGTGTGCCCAAGAGGTAAGGATCAAAATGACCGGTGTGGAGCGGACCCGGATGTACGGGTTCCGGACAAGAGCCGGATATCGCCGCCGGGACTCCACGCCGCCAATGTTTACTGATCGCTCCACATGCAAGGTAATATCAGCTCATTAAATGTTCAAGGTTAAGACATCCGATCGATAACATCAGTATTAACTCCCTGCACGCTAATGTTGTATGATGGTTGTGGGTAGGTTGGGTGTACTCTGGCTCACGCACGTTGCTACAACATTCGAGTTAGGAGCCAGATAATGTTATATATTTTGACACAGGTTAATGAATTTGTCACAACGCGCGCACACACGCACGCACGCAGTCGTCCAGTCCGGTCGTTGGTTAGTCGAGGGGGTCGTCAGTCTTCATGTCGACTGCAGGTCGTACGTAAAACGGTGTATAGTGTATTTAAGACAGTCTTGTGACCTGTGTGTGTGTGTGTGTGTGTGTGTGTGTGTGTGTGTGTGTGTGTGTGTGTGTGTGTGTTAAGCCAAGACCAGTCGTGGTGTTGTCACGGGAGTCCAAATCTGGAGTGGGCGGGGGCTGGAGGCGTATCTCTAGGGGATTTTAAAGTTTCGTTTGCTTGAGTGGAAAGAATAACTTGGCTAAATGTTGGATGGACTCAACCCATGGGTACATTTGGAGTGGGCGTGTGGTGGCCCCGCTCTTGGCTACACCTTCAACTTGTCTCGGGCCTGGCCACACCCTCCACCCGTCTCGGGAGAGCTGGCCACACCCTCCACCCGTCTCGGGAGAGCTGGCCACACCCTCCACCCGTCTCGGGAGAGCTGGCCACACCCTCCACCCGTCTCGGGAGGGCTGGCCACACCCTACACCCGTCTCGGGAGAGCTGGCCACACCCTCCACCCGTCTCGGGAGGGCTGGCCACACCCTACACCCGTCTCGGGAGAGCTGGCCACACCCTCCACCCGTCTCGGGAGAGCTGGCCACACCCTCCACCCGTCTCGGGAGAGCTGGCCACACCCTCCACCCGTCTCGGGAGAGCTGGCCACACCCTCCACCCGCCCCACTAAGCACCAGCAAGATGCAGTGTGGTCACATAATTGGGCTTACAAGCTTCTGCACTTAAACGGTTGGCGCTTTTAGTAATTGTATAAATAGTTTCCTTGTTTATGGAGCAATTCCACAAGCCATATCGTGGGCCAGGTGGCGGTGGGTCGGCCCCCGGGGGCCAGGTGGCGGTGGGTCGGCCGCCGGGGGCCAGGTGGCGGTGGGTCGGCCGCCGGGGGCCAGGTGGCGGTGGGTCGGCCGCCGGGGGCCAGGTGGCGGTGGGTCGGCCGCCGGGGGCCAGGTGGCGGTGGGTCGGCCGCCGGGGGCCAGGTGGCGGTGGGTCGGCCGCCGGGGGCCAGGTGGCGGTGGGTCGGCCGCCGGGGGCCAGGTGGCGGTGGGTCGGCCGCCGGGGGCCAGGTGGCGGTGGGTCGGCCGCCGGGGGCCAGGTAGGCCTCGCTTTACCACAAGTCCTTAGAAAACGGGAGATGTTGCTAGATAACACAGTTTAACAATAACGGCATTTTTCTTCACTGTAACAGCGTGATTATACGTTACTGCACCGTTTTTGGTGAGGCTGTATTGGGGTGTGTGTACTGGAGACTTGGGAAAGGTTTCAACATTTGTCCCTCGACACAGCGGGGGGACATCGTGACATTTTTCTCTCTCTCGTGAAAAATAAAATGGTTCCCCCCCCCCCCTATTCGCGTGCTGTGAGCTGTTCACTTGTGCCATGGACGGTTTGATGGCTGTGTCACGGGTTCGTCTCCAGCCTTTTGCTGTTGTCATGAGCTGTGCTGTCACTGTTGTGTGGTGGGTGAGGGACGCTGTCTGTGTTCACCGGGACACAGTTCCCGCCTCTGACACTGGACCTCGTACGGAATTCCCCAGTATTGACATTACTATTTCAAAGGCTCGTCGCTGCTTGCATGCATGCGCACCTCGCTTGCAAAATGTGTATATAGAGACCCAGTTTGTTGGGTGTTGTGTGTGTGTGGAAATGGGTCCTCTTATGTGTAGATACCTTACCTTGAGGTGCTTCCGGGGCTTAGCGTCCCCGCGGCCCGGTCGTCGACCAGGCCTCCTGGTTACTGGACTGATCAACCAGGCTGTTGGACGCGGCTGCTCGCAGCCTGACGTATGAGTCACAGCCTGGTTGATCAGGTACCCTTTGGAGGTGCTTATCCAGTTCTCTCTTGAACACTGTGAGGGGTTAGCCAGTTATGCCCCTTATGATAACCCCTTAGATAACCTCAAGCCTCAAGATAACCTCAAGATAGGGGGTTATTGGTGGGTTTTGGCACTCGGATCTATTTTCTGGGTGGGTGTAGGTGGGATATTGAGTGGGAGCAGCACTCCAGGATTGTCTGTTGACAGCTTGGCACATGCGAGGCACGCTCAGATGCGGCCCTGGGGAAGAGAGAGAGATAAGACTAGGGGTAAAGGGGAGAAAAGCAATCAGGGGGGAGACGTGGCTACTGTCAGTGGGAGAGGGGAGCCATTTGTTTCACCCCGGGGGGGCCCGCCTCGGGCAGCGACCATTGGCGTCTGCGTCACTCTCGTGTTTGACGAATTTGGCCGCCGGGTGGAAGCCCCTTGCAAGATAAATAGGCCGGACGTGGCAGGCTTGTTGCATGTTGACGGAGAATATCCGGCAGGCGCTACAACCCCCACACGGTCTCTCCCTTTGGCACCGCTGTGGCTGTGGTGTAGCACAGGTACCCTGGCTGTATACATGTGGTTGTGGTATACCACACGTCACCATGGTATATATGTGACTGTGGTAAAGCACAGGTTCTCAGGCTTTGTGGCTACCTTTGAGGTACTTTAGAGGACCAATGCCCAACCACTTGGACTGTGGTAGAAAAGAAGTTCCGGACCAACCGGGCTGTGGTGGGTATGTGGGCCTGCGGGCCGCTCCAAGCAACAGCCTGGTGGACCAAACTCTCACAAGTCAAGCCTGGCCTCGGGCCGGGCTTGACTTGTGGGAGCTTGGTCCACCAGGCTGTTGCTTGGAGCGGCCCTCAGGCACACATACCCACCACAGCCCGCTACCAGAGGCCCTCTTCTTCCCTCTTCCTCCACCACCTCTTCCTCCCTGTTCCTCTTTCTTCCTCCAGCTCTTAATCTTGGAGACTAATCCTGCCTTACCCTCTTGCTCCTCCCTCGCCCTAACCTCTTGTTGTGAGAAGAGTTGCTCTTAATGAGGGTTATCAACGCACCATCAGATAGTCTCTCGTCCTAACAAGCAATTTTAAACCTTGTTCCCTGTGGTGGTTGTTGGCTCCTGCCCCCTCCCTCCCCCCCCCCCTCTCTCTCTCCCTCCCTCTCTCCCTCCCCCCCTCTCTCTCCCTCCCCCCCTCTCTCTCCCTCCCTCCCTCCCTCCCTCCCTCCCTCCCTCCCTCCCTCCCTCCCCCCCTCTCTCTCCCTCCCTCCCTCCCTCTTTCTCTCCCTCCCCCCCTCTCTCCCTCCCCCCCCTCTCTCCTTCCCCCCCCTCTCTCCCTCCCCCCCCTCTCTCCCTCCCCCCTCTCTCCCTCCCTCCCCTCTCTCCCTCCCCCCCCCCCCTCTCTCCCTCCCCCCCCCTCTCTCCCTCCCCCCCCTCTCTCTCTCTCTCTCTCTCTCTCTCTCTCTCTCTCTCTCTCTCTCTCTCTCTCTCTCTCTCTCTCTCTCTCTCTCTCTCTCTCTCTCTCTCTGTCTCTCTGTCTCTCTCTCTGTCTCTCTCTCTGTCTCTCTCTCCCTCCCTCCCTCCCTTCCTCCCTCCCTCCCTCCCTTCCTCCCTCCCTCCCTAGGCCTTTCTTACCGCCGCTACCTGGCTCGCTCCTTCTCCTTCCTTCATTCATTCTTTCTATCCTTCATTCTTTGTCTTTATTCCTCATTCTTTCTTTATCTCTCATTCCTTCTGTCCCCCATTCTCGCTCTCGCTCTCTCGCTGTCTTGCTCTCTCACTCTCTCACTCACTTTCTCTCTCTCACACTCTCTCTCACTCACTCTCACACTCACTCTCTCACTCTCTCATTCTTTCTCACTCACTCTCACACTCGCTCTCTCACTCTCTCTCACTCTTTCTCACTCTCTCACTCTTTCTCACTCTCTCACTCTTTCTCTCACTCTTTCTCACTCTCACTCTTTCTCTCACTCTTTCTCCCTCACTCTTTCTCACTCACTCTTTCTCACTCACTCTTTCTCACTCTCTCACTCAGGCTCACAGTAAAGTAGAGGTGTATGAGATCGGTCACGGTAGGGGGGGGGGCGGTCAGGCCACGAGACCCCTAAATTGATAGTTGACTCCCTGGAGATCTCCCTAAGGTCGTATAAGGTCATTAGGTGTGACTTACCAGGCCTGCCAGAGGGGGAGGGGGGGGGGCGAGAGCTGTTCGGTACACACTTTGTTTCTTTATTCTTCCTCCTCCTTACCCCTCTTCCTCGCCTCTCTGTCCCCGCCTCTCTGTCCCCTTTCTTGAATTTTGAGACTATTGTTATTTTCTCGAATTCTCACGTTTCTTGTTAGTGCTTTATTGAAAACTTTAGATAGAAGATAATAAAGGATCTCTTCAGCCTCCTTCAGCAGCCTTCTATCTTGAGGTTATCTTGAGATGATTTCGGGGCTTTAGTGTCCCCGCGGCCCGGTCCTCGACCAGGCCTCTTCCCCCAGGAAGCAGCCCGTGACAGCTGACTAACACCCAGGTATCTATTTTACTGCTAGTTAACAGGGGCATAGGGTGAAAGAAACTTTTGCCCATTGTTTCTTGCCGGCGCCTGGGATCGAACCCAGGACCACAAGTCCAGCGTGCTGTCCGCTCGGCCGACCTTGCCTCTTAATGTTCTCTCTCTTGTATGGCTATACAACGTTGTTGTTGTTGTTGATCATTTTGATACCAGGTACCAGGTACCAGGTACCAGGTATCAGGTACCAGGTTGATCCTTAACTTGTGCTGCAATGTCATTTTCAAATTCTCTCTCTCGGCTCCCTCTCCCCCCCCCCCTTGACTCGGGTCTATTAATTTCTGGCTGTCTGAAGTGTATTTCTATTGTCCTCGGTTACTAGCTCGCTCTCTCTCTACTTTCCCTCCCATATTTTGTTTTTATTTTATCCTCTCCTTTCTCGTTCACCACGTTCACTGGGAGAGAGATTTCCGTTCCACCTGCATATTTATCTCTCTTCCATCTTCCCTATTTGTTGTCTTATAGTGAAGCACTGGACGTCACTCATACAGTCCCTCACCATCCTGTGGTGGCCGTGTGAGCCGCCGCCTCCTGGGTCTCACACACACACACACACACACACACACACACACACACACACACACACACACACACACACACACACACACACACACACACACACACACACACTTTTAGGCAGACTCCATACACAGTTTCAAATGTAGATATGATAAAGAGTCCAGTAGGCTCAGGAATCTGTACACCAGTTGAGTGAATGTTCAGAGGCGTGTCCAAAGAACCGAAGCGTAACGCACACACACGCACACACACACGCACGCACACACACGCACACACTTTCCCTGGGTGTTGCCTCCTTCCCGGTGACCGTTTCTTGTCTTTTCATTTGCACTTTGTGTCATTAGCGCCGCGTCGTATGGGTTTTGTCCCCCGGGGTCTTGTGTGTCGCCGCCGCAACCCTTTGTCTCAGGGGGAGGGGGGGGGTCCCTCTCCGTGGTGAGTCCCCTTGCTCTCTGGGTTCCCCTTGCTCTCTGGGTTCCCCTTGCTCTCTGGGGTTCCCCTTGCTCTCTGGGTTCCCCTTGCTCTCTGGGGTTCCCCTTGCTCTCTGGGGTTCCCCTTGCTCTCTGGGGTTCCCCTTGCTCTCTGGGGTTCCCCTTGCTCTCTGGGGTTCCCCTTGCTCTCTGGGTTCCCCTTGCTCTCTGAAGTTCCCCTTGCTCTCTGGGGTTCCCCTTGCTCTCTGGGGTTCCCCTTGCTCTCTGGGGTTCCCCTTGCTCTCTGGGATTCCCCTTGCTCTCTGGGTTCCCCTTGCTCTCTGGGGTTCCCCTTGCTCTCTGGGGTTCCCCTTGCTCTCTGGATTCAATAATCTATGGAATGACTTTCTCGGTGAATCCACTGATGCCACCCATTGCTCCCTTTCCTTCCCTGCCCAACCACTTGGGCTGGACGGTAGACCGACGGCCTCGCTTCATGCAGGTCGGCGTTCAATCCCCGATCGTCCAAGTAGATGGGCACCATTCCTTCCCCCCGTCCCATCCCAAATCCTTATCCTGACCCCTTCCCAGTGCTATATAACCGTAATGGCTTGGCGCTTTCCCCCCTAATAATTCCCTCCCTCCCCTAATTTTCTCCGTAGGTGCCGCTGATTTAATTATCATTAAGCCGAGGTTAGCGGGAATATCTTCTTCGGTGCTTGACGGTAGTAGAGGTGTTAGGTTGTTTTGTGGAGGTGACGAGTCTGACTTCTTCCTCGGAGCCCTCCGTGAGACTAGGCCGACTTAAGATGCGATTTGTTGGTTGGGATATCGAGCGGGGGGGGGGGCGAGTGGATGGTCCGGGAGATAAGAGGAGAGTAATTGGGTTCACAGGCCTGGTTAGGGATAGTATGGGTGACCTCAGAAGATGCGAGGATACCACCATAGGTGCTGGATGGGTTGGAATCCACAGACCACAAATCTGTCCATGGATAGTGCGGCAGGCTGGTGGAGACATGTTACGGCAGCGTTCAGCGCCTCGCTGGGAAGGGGGAGAACTACCAGAGAGTTGGAAAACGACTTGTGTGGTGACTTTATAATAGGATGTGATTGGCTGGCCCCACGCTGTTAGATGCAAGCAGGTGTCAGTGGTGTTGAATTTGTTTGCCGTGTTAAGCACACCGTTGTAAACAAGGTGTGGTTAGTGGTTTAAACAACGGTGCCGTGGCCAATGGTGTGCCTCGGTGGCGTGACCAATGGCGTGGCTCGGTGGCGTGGCCAATGGCGTGGCCAATGGTGATGTCGGGTTTATTTCTGTGGTCAGGCTGTAGTGGACGTACCTACACCTGTTGTTTTACGAGGCTGTTACTGGCAGCCTGCTGTTAGTTTAGTCCTGGCTGCCTTCTGTGGCAGAGTGATCCGTGGCCCACTGCACTATATGTAGAAACAAACCTCTCTCCCTGTCTGTGCCACAAACGTCTATGACAAACGGGAGTCTATGTTAGCTAGTTAATGTTGGACGAGCATTGCAATCATCTGTGGTTGACTGCTCAGTAACTCGATACACTGCATATCTTCCAGCATGATGTCTATATATATAATATATATATATATATATATATATATATATATATATATATATATATATATATATATATATATATATATATATATATATATATATATATACCATTGTTTATATACTTGTATGTGTGGTCACGTCTGTGGTAGAAGAACAAATGCTAGCGTTGCCCCACTGCCTGTTAACGGGCAGCAACAGCAGTCTGTTAGCGCTAAGGAAAAATGCAATTATCAAATTTAAAAGTTAACGCTAGTAATGGAATTATTTTATTTGCGAGTGTAATAGTTTGGGTTTAGTCGTTCCTCTGGTTCTGGGACTAAAGCAAACAGCTTTATTTAGCTCGGTGTTTTCAAAGGACAATGTATTTTGAAGATCTTGGGCTTGTTAAGCAACTTTGGTTATTAGGGACGACTTGTATAATACAATAGTTTTAGTGTGTAGGAACCTCACTGTGATATTGAAATTGTCAGGTTTTAGGTCGCTTATCGTCGTGTAGAGGGGGGGGGGGAGGGAGTTCGGTGTCAGCGATATAGGCATGAATGTGTTCGAACGACTTTCATGTACGAACCCTACAACGAGCCGTTTAGGTAACTCAACCTTGCTAAATGATCGGTCTAATTATTCCATTTTTCATTGTATAAAATATCTAGTCATCCTGGTGTAGATTACTAAATATTGTTAGGGCTTCAACGAGTAATGAAATCTGGGTGTATATGTCCCTAGAGTTAACGCATTCTGTGGGAATCTGTTTTCAAGTTAGTAGTATGCTCAAAAGAGCATACTACTCTTCACTAAGATCTTCACTAAGAAACTAACAATCAGGATATCCATCCTGAGGTGACTGTAGATGTTGTCAATTTTAGTGTCTAACCACTGAAGGCTACGACTTCCTGATGCTATAAGTCAGTAGAAGCGATAAGAAGGGTTCGAACCTGGTCACTTGGTGTGGTTTCTCCCAAGCTAACGCACTACACCATGACACTGTCAAAAGCATTGCCACCCTAGATGCCATGCATACATCAGGTTAATGTGGTTTTCATTGTATATTCGTAATGATCTTAGCCAAAGACCCGAAGCACACTGGTATATTATCCTCGTGGTTAGTAGATAATAGAGGCAGCTTCTTTAATGATTTATCTTGTGTAAACAGTTTACCTGAGTGAGGTGGTGGTGGTGGTCTTTGTTAGTAAGATATCTAAGAATAGTCTGTTGTTGTTTTAAGATTCGCTACCTGGAATAAGAAGTTCCAAGTAGCACGGGCTATGGTGAGCCCGTAGTGGACTGTCGTCTCTTGTAGGAAAGACTCCCGTAGAGTACCCAGATGAGCAGGGGAGGGAAGGACAGGGGTGGAGAGTGTTGAGGGGGATGAGTTAGGAAGTGAAGAGTGAGAGGAGTCGAATCATCACTACTGCTATAGAACTACTGCCGATTAGGCTCCTGAAAGGCAAATTATTCACAAAATATGTTGTCATTTTTTCCCACCATCCTTTTGTTGGGCAGCCATCGCGATGGTGTGTTCCCTCTCTCTCTCCCTCTCTCTCTCTCCCTCCCTCCCTCCCTCCCTCCCTCCTGCTGCTGGGAAGGTCTCCACCTTCTTGCTGCTCCCTCTCTCTCCTTGCCCCTTGTGCTATAGCACCTTGTTGCCCCTGGGCCTGGCTGTTATTGGCCGGGCAGTTCATTAGAGTTATGTGTTGGTGGTGTAGAGGGCGGAATTGGACAGTACTGGTGAGGTGTGGTGCCTGGCGGGGAGGACTTGTTCCTCTTGGTAATGGAGAGTGATTGTGGTGGTGATAGTGGTGGTGCTGGTAGTAGTGTGGTTGTGGTCAGTTAATGGTGATGGTGATGCAGGTGGTAGAATCTGAGCGACTCACAATTCACCATTGTTGATACCGGTGAGGATGGGGGGGAGGGGGGGGAGGTGAAGCTTGCCAGGCGGATAGTGGCGAAATTCCCAATTATAGTGAGTGATGTGGCAAATTGGAAAGGAGAGGGAGAGGAATTGTCCGACAGACGAGAGGTTAGCGTGAACAGGTGAGGGGGGGGGGCGTGGAGGGAGCAGAGGAGGGGAGAGGAGAGGTAGGGAGTGAGTAGTGAGGGGCAGGGGAGGTGACCTGCTGCCACTCTCCACACTCCTCACACCACGACTTCACTTCCATATGTTTGAGATCCTAATATTTACATACGAGGAGGCGGAAGTTATCCCCCGGGGAGCCGCAGGATACCTGCCGGCGCCACTGTGGGTGTGTGTGTGTGTGTGTGTGTGTGTGTGTGGGTGTGGGTGTGGGTGTGTGTGTGTGTGTGTGTGTGTGTGTGTGTGTGTGTGTGTGTGTGTGTGTGTGTGTGTGTGTGTGTGTGTGTGTGTGTGTGTGTGTGTGCGCGCGCTGGGAGCTGTGTGGGTGGCCAGGCTCTCAGGTACTCCTAGGGGCCTTCCTCCTGTCTCAGGTGCTGAGTGCCACCTGGTACCTGGTGGTCTTAGTGTGTCCACGGTGGTGGTGTGGTGGTGGATGTAGGGAGCCATGCTGGTGGTTCGAACTCTTGGGTTTGGAAGGACTGTAACTTGAGGGTTGTGTTGAGAGTGGAGGAAGGATGAAGGTTGAGGTCAGGGTGGCCTGGACACGAGGCAGCCAAGCGGTAACACTGAGAGATGCCTGAATATTGCCTTAGTGTCTGCTGGGACGCAGCTCTCCATTGCCTCTATTGATTAGCGGAGCAGCGCGCAGATTAAACGTTGATGACGAGGAGTGATTGCTGTCTTTTGACAAGATGGAAATTCCATTGTTGTTAGCTTTTGTTTGCTCGCGCCAACACGCGGAATTCCTCCCTTTTGCGTGTGTACCATTCCTTCCCCCCCCCCTCGTCCCATCCCCAAAGCTATCCCATCCCTCCGTAGGTTAAATGCGACCCCGTACTGCTGTGGTACTTACCTAATTGTGCTTGCAGGGGTTGAGCTTTGGCTCTTTGGTCCCGCCTCTCAACTGTCAATCAACAGGTGTACAGGTTCCTGAGCCTACTGGGCTCTATCACATCTACACTTGAAACTGTGTATGGAGTCAGCCTCCATCACATCACTTCCTAATGCATTCCATTTATTAACTACTCTGACACTGAAAAAGTTCTTTCTAACGTCTCTGTGGCTCATCTGGGTACTCAGCTTCCACCTGTGTCCCCTTGTTCGTGTTCCACCCGTGCTGAACAGCGGTATACACTGGCTGGTGTACGTGTTGTGGGGTGTGGGTATACATGTGTGTGGGAGCTGGGTGGGATGCTCGCCTGTGCTCGGGCAAGAGTGAACGCTGCCGTAATGGCCAAAGTTTGAGAGAGGCAAGTGTTAGGTTGATGGGTCGAGGCGAGGGAGGGGGTGGGGACGGAGATGACTAGGAAGGGACGGTGCTTGAGCCAAACTGGTCGTGGACATGGAGCCTAATGCTACTTTATGAGTAACTCAAGCCCCCCCCCTGGAGGCGAGTGCCGTCTCTCACAGTGATGAATCTCTTGCTTATGTGTGGCGTGGACTATTGGTTTGAAGGAAAGATTTTTTGCCTCGTTGATAGTTAATTGAAAATGATTTACATACAGAAAAACATAAATGTATTAAAGTCACTCCACCAACGTGTCAAGAACAGATGAATCGTTAAAGGGTCAATGAGAAAGTAATTGTCTACAGTTGTTTGGAACGAGGCAGGGTCGGAGGAGGATGGTTCGCTCGCAGCTGTGTGACTGACAACAATGAATTCATTGACAACTAGCCAAAGCTGACGCTGGTTAACACTGTGCTACGGCTCTCACGTGGGAAGACTGGTTCACGCTAGTCACGTGCATCTGTCATACACGTGGCGGGAGTAGCACTCCATCTCTGGACACACGTGCACGTGCACTGACGTCAGTTGGACAAAATGTATGTTCTCTTCAGTGGGAAGTATCCACGAGAGATCCTGGTCCCCCTCCCCCCCCTCCCTTCTCCCCCCTCCCTTATCCCCCTCCCCTCTCCCCCCTCCCCTCTACCCCCTCCTCTCTACCCCCTCCTCTCTACCCCCTCCTCTCTACCCCCTCCTCTCTACCCCCTCCTCTCTCCCCTCCCCTCCCCCCCTCCCCTGTCTGATAAATTGGGGGAACAGCAGGTAGCCTTAGGGTGCAAGTGTCTTCCCTGACCCCCCTCCCTCCTTCCCCCTCTTCTCTCCCCCTACTTCCCCCCTCCCTTCTCCCCCCCCCCTCCCTTCTCCCCCCCCCCTCCCTTCTCCCTCCCTCCCTTCTCCCCCCCTCCCTTCTCCCCCCCCCTCCCTTCTCCCTCCCCTCCCTTCTCCCCCCCTCCCTTCCCCCCCTCCCTTCTCCCCCCCCCCTCTCTTCTTCCCCTAGTCTCTGTCACAGATGGTCACAGCTAAGGCAGCAGCTCACTTCTGTAAGACAATCCTCACACGAGATTTCGGGATAAAGAGGACTGAAGTCCAGTCACTTCTGGTACTTACCGGTATTTACCTATCAGGGACTTGAGGTCTGGAGGTCTAACTCCTGTGCTCCGCCTGTTGGCCTTGATGTAACTGTTGCGTTACAGTGTTAACTATCGTAATGTTCAAATTCCTGGTATTTTTTGTGTATTTTTCTTGTATATTACGTGATGGATGTATAATACAATAATACATTATTGTATTATACAATAATGGCAGAATATCTTGTGGTTTAGTGGGCTGCGTGCCTGAATAGTTTCCTAGATTTCCTGTCTAGAAAACTAGATAGTTTCCTCCAAGGAGTGCCGGACCAACCGGGCTGTGGTTGATATTTGGGCTATCTTGAGGTTATCTTGAGATGATTTCGGGGCTTTAGTGTCCCCGCGGACCGGTCCTCGACCAGGCCTCCACCCCCAGGAAGCAGCCCGTGACAGCTGACTGACACCCAGGTACCTATTTACTGCTAGGTAACAGGGGCATTCAGGGTGAAAGAAACTTTGCCCATTTGTTTCTGCCTCGTGCGGGAATCGAACCCGCGCCACAGAATTACGAGTCCTGCGCGCTATCCACCAGGCTACGAGGCCCCTATATATGTGAAAGAACTCTGCCCTCTGCCCAATGGGTGAAAGAAACTCTGCCCATTGTTTCTCGCCGGCGCCCGGGATCGAACCCGGGACCACAAACGTAGTCCAGTCCAGTCCAGTCTTAGTCTTAGTCCAGTCCAGTGTGCTGTCCGCTCGGCCGACCGGCTACAGCGGGCTTGCGGGCCGCTGTAAGCCACAGCCTGGTGGACCAAACTCTCACAAGTCGAGCCTGGCCTCGGGCCGGGCTTGGGGAGTAGAACAACTCCCAGAACCCCATCAAATAAGCAGGAGAAGCGGTACAAGTCATCCAGCTGTACGGTGCGGGTGTCATTAGTTTGGAATTAGGGCAAGTTGTCTTGGGTTCATTGGCGCAGATTGCTGTGATATAGGCTGTTAGCGCGGCTAATTGCTCTCCTATATCAGTGGTGTGGAAGCACAACGTGTCCTGTTCAGGTATATCTCTCCAAGCCCGGGTGATGAACACTTGGATCTTCTCCAAGAATTTGAGAATTATTGGATTTGTAGTCCGTCTAGGAACACTGTGTGCGGCTCTTAATGTCTTGAGCGTGACGCAGGGGAGCGTGAGGCAGAGGAGCGTGACGCAGAGGAACATGACGCAGGCGAACATGACGCAGGAGAACCTGACGCAGGAGAACATGACGCAGGAGAACCTGACGCAGGAGAACATGACATGGCTCCTCCCCTCTAGGCTTCCTCCCCTCTAGGCTTCCTCCCCTCTAGGCTTCCTCCCCTCTAGGCTTCCACCCCTCTAGGCTCCTCCCTCTCTAGGCTCCTCCTCTAGGCTCCTCCTCTAGTTTCCTCCCCCTCTAGGCTCCTCCCTCTCTAGGCTCCTCCCTCTCTAGGCTCCTCCCCCTCTAGGCTCCTCCCCCTCTAGGCTCCTCCCCCTCTAGGCTCCTCCCCCTCTAGGCTCCTCCCCCATCTAGGCTCCTCCCCCATCTAGGCTCCTCCCCCATCTAGGCTCCTCCCCCTCTAGGCTCCTCCCCCCTCTAGGCTCCTCCCCCTCTAGGCTCCTCCCCCCTCTAGGCTCCTACCCCTCTAGGCTCCTCCCCCCTCTAGGCTCCTCCCCCATCTAGGCTCCTCCCCCATCTAGGCTCCTCCCCCATCTAGGCTCCTCCCCCATCTAAGCTCCTCCCCCTCTAGGCTCCTCCCTCTCTAGGCTCCTCCCTCTCTAGGCTCCTCCCCCTCTAGGCTCCTACGCTCTAGGCTCCTCCCCATCTAGACTCCTACCCATCTAGACTCCTACCCATCTAGACTCCTACCCTCTAGGCTCCTCCCCATCTAGACTCCTACCCTCTAGGCTCCTCCCCATCTAGACTCCTACCCTCTAGGCTCCTCCCCATCTAGACTTCTACCCTCTAGGCTCCTCCCCCTCTAGGCTCCTCCCCATCTAGACTCCTACCCTCTAGGCTCCTCCCCATCTAGACTCCTAGGCTCCTCCCCCTCTAGGCTCCTCCCCATCTAGACTCCTACCCTCTAGGCTCCTCCCCCTCTAGGCTCCTCCCCATCTAGACTCCTACCCTCTAGGCTCCTCCCCATCTAGGCTCCTCCCCCTGTTTAATAAAGGTCAACAAAGCTATCATGATTGTGGGAGAGATGTAGAGGTTTCGTAAGTGCTAAACAATCCCGGCCCAACGTGTAGTCCCCAGCAGTTGGGGAAATGATTGGACGGACGTGACCAAACTGTGATAACTGAAGTCTTCTTTCACTGGCTTAATGATTTGTTCACAGGAGTGATTTTGATGGTGAGTGATCGTGATTGATGCGGACAGATCCAGTAGAGTGGACATTCCACTCTGAACCTGCCACTTGGTGGGCCTGTATGTACTCTGCCCCCCTTCCTCCCAGAGTGCCAAATGGGTCCAGGTACTTAACGTACAGCAGTCTGGCTGTTAGGAGTGCAGGTGTGTGGGGTGTGGAGTTATGTGACTGGGGTCACACACCTGACTTGAGTTCCTGGTCTGGAGCTGTACATGAAAATGGTTGTGGCTGCGGGTGTGTGCCACACCTGTGTCAACTGGGTGTGTGTGTAATAGAGCTCTGGGCGCGGGGGTGCCACGTAATCTGAGCTAGCAGGAGAGTACCCAAGCCAGTGGGAGAGTAGCCGTACCCAAAGTAGCCGTACCCAAGCCAGTGAGAGAGTAGCCGTACCCAAAGTGGCCGTACTCAAGCCGGTGAGAGAGTAACCGTACCCAAAGTAGCCGTCCCCAAGCCAGTGAGAGAGTAGCCGTACCCAAAGTGGCCGTACTCAAGCCGGTGAGAGAGTAGCCGTACCCAAAGTGGCCGTACTCAAGCCGGTGAGAGAGTAGCCGTACCCAAAGTAGCCGTCCCCAAGCCAGTGAGAGAGTAGCCGTACCCAAAGTAGCCGTCCCCAAGCCAGTGAGAGAGTAGCCGTACCCAAAGTGGCCGTACTCAAGCCGGTGAGAGAGTAGCCGTACCCAAAGTAGCCGTCCCCAAGCCAGTGAGAGAGTAGCCGTACCCAAAGTGGCCGTACTCAAGCCGGTGAGAGAGTAGCCGTACCCAAAGTAGCCGTCCCCAAGCCAGTGAGAGAGTAACCGTACCCAAAGTAGCCGTCCCGAAGCCAGTGAGAGAGTAGCCGTACCCAAAGTAGCCGTCCCCAAGCCAGTGAAAGAGAGTAGCCGTACCCAAGCCAGTGAGAGAGTAGCCGTACCCAAAGTGGCCGTACCCAAGCCAGTGAGAGGGTAAAGTGATGGGGTGTATAAGCCAGCGGCAACATAACTCAGTACCCCGTGTTTGGGCCGCTGAGTAATCACACTAATGCTCACTATAGGAAAAAAAAACCCGCGCCGAAAAAAAGGTTCGTTTATGATATTTGTTTAAAATTTAGGATTAAATATATTTAAAGCACTGCAAAATTTACAGCCTGCAAAAATATAGAAATAACAGAATGGAAGCTTTAACTTTATATTCAGCATTAAACGCTGAACCGAAGCCGTTAATCTACTGGGATCCGTTAGTTAGGATTCAAAAATTTTTGTAACGGTTTTTCACTATTTCTGCCCCCCCCCCCTTCCCCTCGCTGTGAGACCTGTTAACGATATGATAGTGTTTGATTGTACTTAGATGCTGACGGTTGTGTGTAAGAGTGGTGGTCGAGTTGGACCTTTGAGCAGTTAGTGGTTGTTAGTGAAAGCCCGGTAATGGCCAGGCTGTTTTTGAAGATAGGAATGTAATTGGTAATGGATTCATTGGCCGTTATAATGGAGTTGAAGCCGTTGAATTGTATGGCTTAGAAAGTTGTGGTGGGTTTGTGAAGTGTTGTGGTGGGGGTGTGGAGAGTTGTGGTGGGGGTGTGGAGAGTTGTGGTGGTGGGGTGGAGAGTTGTGGTGGGGGTGTGGAGAGTTGTGGTGGTGGGGTGGAGAGTTGTGGTGGTGGTGTGGAGAGTTGTGGTGGGGTGTGGAGAGTTGTGGTGGGGGGTGGAGAGTTGTGGTGGGGTGTGGAGAGTTGTGGTGGGGTGTGGAGAGTTGTGGTGGGGTGTGGAGAGTTGTGGTGGGGTGTGGAGAGTTGTGGTGGGGTGTGGAGAGTTGTGGTGGGGTGTGGAGAGTTGTGGTGGGGTGTGGAGAGTTGTGGTGGGGGGTGGAGAGTTGTGGTGGGGGTGTGGAGAGTTGTGGTGGGGTGTGGAGAGTTGTGGTGGGGTGTGGAGAGTTGTGGTGGGGGTGTGGAGAGTTGTGGTGGTGGGGTGGAGAGTTGTGGTGGTGGGGTGGAGAGTTGTGGTGGGGGTGTGGAGAGTTGTGGTGGTGGGGTGGAGAGTTGTGGTGGGGGTGTGGAGAGTTGTGGTGGGGGTGTGGAGAGTTGTGGTGGTGGGGTGGAGAGTTGTGGTGGGGGTGTGGAGAGTTGTGGTGGGGTGTGGAGAGTTGTGGTGGGGTGTGGAGAGTTGTGGTGGGGTGTGGAGAGTTGTGGTGGGGGTGTGGAGAGTTGTGGTGGTGGGGTGGAGAGTTGTGGTGGGGGTGTGGAGAGTTGTGGTGGGGGTGTGGAGAGTTGTGGTGGTGGGGTGGAGAGTTGTGGTGGGGGTGTGGAGAGTTGTGGTGGGGGTGTGGAGAGTTGTGGTGGTGGGGTGGAGAGTTGTGGTGGGGGTGTGGAGAGTTGTGGTGGTGGGGTGGAGAGTTGTGGTGGGGGTGTGGAGTGTTGTGGTGGGGGTGTGGAGAGTTGTGGTGGGGGTGTGGAGAGTTGTGGTGGTGGGGTGGAGAGTTGTGGTGGGGGTGTGGAGAGTTGTTTTGTGAAGTGGGGGTATGGTGTAGGGTGTGTTGGTGGGGGGGGGGTGCTGTGTGGAATATGGGGGAGGGGTGTGGAATGTGCGACTGGGGTGGGGGTGGGGGTGTGGTGGAGTGATTGGACACTTCGTGGGCATCAGGAGTCCACCTCACCTCATCTTTCTACACTCAGAGATTAGAACTATTGAAGGAACAAATGTTGGCATATTTAAGAGGGAATTGGAAGAGTTCCTGCAGGAAGCCCGTCATCTCCCGACTGGTGATGACTTGTCAGGCATACCGGACAAAGAACCACAATAGCCGCGACGATCAGGCGACCACTACAGACGACTGCCTGTTAAGGCCGGGCTGTGGGAGGAGGTAGCTAGATGCTCGACCCCGGTTACAGGTAAAACATGACGTCCCCTCGACCCCCCCGTCCCCTCTCGACCCCCGTCCCCTCTCGACCCCCGTCCCCTCTCGACCCCCGTCCCCTCTCGACCCCCGTCCCCTCTCGACCCCCGTCCCCTCTCGACCCCCGTCCCCTCTCGACCCCCGTCCCCTCTCGACCCCCGTCCCCTCTCGACCCCCGTCCCCTCTCGACCCCCGTCCCCTCTGGACCCCCGTCCCCTCGACCCCCCCTCCCTTTCCTGCCCCCCCCCCCGTCCCCTCAGCCCCCTACCCTCTTGAGCTCACAAATAATTAACAAAAAACGAGCGTCTCTGACTAATCCGTAATTAATTTGTCTATTCGGGGAGATAATTAAGGAGCCTTGCACTGTGGCCATCAGGTTGCGACTGTGCCGGGGGAGGAGAGGAGGGGGTGAACAAAAACATTCAGGAGAACCTCTGGACATTCAGACCCTGGTCGTGTACGTGAGCAGGTTTCTGATTCTGCTCCGGGGCAAAAAAAATCTGCCGCAGCAGCATCCAAGAGATGGGGGAGAGGCTGGTAGAGGGATTAAGGTTGGGGGGGGGAGGGTGGGGGGGGGAGTGTTGGGGTTGGGGGGGGGGGGTTACACCAGCTTCACATGCTGTAGAGCGCTCCAGCGCTCACAGTGACGATGTGTGGGTGAGGTTTTTAAGAGGCGCCAATCCCCCGGTGTATGGTGCGGGGGTGTTGCAACTCGTACATGGTTACAGAGTGACTGGTGAACCGGAACATAAAATTTGGTGGGTGTGTGTGTGTGTTTGGCCCGCCCCCCCCCCCCCCCACAACCCCCCCACACACACTGTGGCCCGCCCCCCACCCCCCTACACAATGTGGCCCGCCGCCTCTTCCCCACACACACACACACACACACACACACACACACACACACACACACACACACACACACACAGTGTACACACAGTGTACACACACAGGGACAAGTGTAGATATGACAGAGCCCGATAGGCTCAGGAATCTGTACACCTGTTGATTGACGGTTGAGAGGCGGGACCAAAGAGCCAGAGCTCAACCCCCGCAAACACAACTAGGTGAGTACAACTAGGTGAGTACACACACTGTGGCCCGCCCCCCACCCCCCCACACAATGTGGCCCGGGCCACCAAGTGCGGGGGGGCTTTAGCTGTATAATTTACGTCCACTGTAACATTACCATGTACACGATGAGTCACAATAACGGGGTGTGGTGATCTGAGAACTCAACCACTCAGGGTGCCGGTCAGCCGAGCGGACAGCACGCGGGACTTGAGCCTGTGGTCCTGGGTTCGATCCCAGGCGCCGGCGAGAAACAATGGGCAGAGTTTCTTTCACCCTATGCCCCTGTTACTTAGCAGTAAAATAGGTACCTGGGTGTTAGTCAGCTGTCACGGGCTGCTTCCTGGGGGTGGAGGCCTGGTCGAGGACCGGGCCGCGGGGACACTAAAAAGCCCCGAAATAATCTCAAGATAACTCACCAGACGTTGATGAGACGACAATCTCCTCTGGTGTGTGGTTGAGTTATCATCATATTGGCGCCTGATAGCTGGGTGGACAGCGCTTCGGATTCGTAGTCCTGAGGTTCCGGGTTCGATCCCCGGTGGAGGCGGAGACAAATGGGCAAAATGTTTCTTCACCCTGATGTCCTCTGTTCACCTAGCAGTAAATAGGTACCTGGGAGTTAGACAGCTGTTACGGGCATAAAGATGAAAGAAACTGCCTATTTTGTCACCGCCTCCACCGGGGATCGAACCCGGAACCTCAGGACTACGAATCCGAAGCGCTGTCCACTCAGCTGTCAGAGGCCCCACTAGGCCTGGTAGGTAAGCACCAACCCCCTTATGCGTCTCCCTTATGCGTCAAGTGGACCCTGACGCATTGTCAACGACCCGCCAAGCCTCTGGCCGTGCTAAACGCGCGCGGACACGCATCATTGGGAGAGGGGGCGGGAGGGGAGGGGAGAGGGGGCGGGGAGGGGGAGGTTAGGGGGGGGGCAGGAAAACAAAATGTTTAGACTATTTCTGGTGACATGAAGCTCGATATAAGGGGGGGGGGGAGGGGAGATAGGGCCGCTAAACCCCCACCTCTCTCTCCCCCCCCTCTCTCTCTTTCCCCTCCTCTCTCTCTTTCCCCTCCTCTCCCTCTTTCCCCTCCTCTCCCTCTTTCCCCTCCTCTCCCTCTCTCCCCCCCTCTCCCTCTTTCCCCCCTCTCCCTCTTTCCCCCCCTCTCCCTCTTTCCCCCCCTCTCCCTCTTTCCCCCCCCCTCTCCCTCTTTCCCCCCTCTCCCTCTTTCCCCCCCTCTCCTTCTTTCCCCCCTCTCCCTCTCTCCCCCCCCTCTCCCTCTCCCCCCCCTCTCCCTCTCTCCCCCCCCCTCTCCCTCTCTCCCCCCCCTCTCCCTCTCTCCCCCCCCTCTCCCCCCCTCTCCCTCTCTCCCCCCTCTCCCCCCCCCTCTCCCTCTCTCCCCCCTCTCCCTCTCCCCCCCTCTCCCTCTCCCCCCCCTCTCCCTCTCCCCCCCCCCTCTCCCCCCCCTCTCCCTCTCCCCCCCTCTCTCCCCCCTCTCCCTCTCCCCCCTCTCTCCCCCCCTCTCTCCCCCCTCTCCCTCTCTCCCTCTCTCCCCCCCTCTCCCTCTCTCCCCCCTCTCCCCCCCTCTCCCTCTCTCCCCCCCTTCTCCCTCTATGGCCTGTTACAGGTTTGGGTTCAGGCCAGTTGGGTTAATGGTGGTATTTGGGGGGTTCTAAACCCATATGGAAGGAATATAGTTTACTGCCCAACCGTTTGGTTCTTGTCACATAGTTCAGGACTACAGAATACTCTCCGTATGTATACTTAGTGTATACCATTTTCGAAATGGTATACACTGAAACCTTTAATACATTCACGAATTGAAAAATTCATTTATTTTACAAAGTTGATGTTATTTATTTGATTACAACTTGTTTAATAATTTCCCACGACATCAAAATTATTATGTGATGGGCCTATCTGGTAGGCCTACTGGATATTGGTAAGTTCGTAGCCTCGTATCAACCTAATAGGCCCATCGTATATTTATTCATTTTGATGTCGTGGGAAATTATTAACCAAATTGTAATCAAATAATATCAACTTTGTAATATAAATAAATTTTAAGTTCGTGATTGTCTTATATATTTCGCCACAAGTTCAGCTTTGTAATAGGATGGAATGATGTATTGATAAATTGAGATGAGGAGGAAATATCTCATTAGCCTCAAGAACCATTTACAAAATGACTTTTGAAGTTATTTTGAATTCTTATGTATATTTTCATTCGTTTAATAAAGATTGTTCTGTTTGATAATGTTGAGTAAGCTGATGTTGTTTTTGGTAAATGGTGGATTATATTATTGATTTATGTAGTTAGTAGTGAATTGATTTATGTAGTTAGTGGTGAAAACAGTAGCCCAACCCGTCCTCTTATAAATAACGTCGCTTTTGGCTGGTATGCGCCGCTATGGCCAAATTTGGACGTAATTTGAAATGAAATCGACTCACAAATACTTAATACAAAAACGGGACAGTGACGTACTGTCCAGTTTTCTGTTTGAGATCGTCCGGCCTACTCGGTAAGGTTAGAAGAGGAAACTTTCAATTAACGTTTTTCATAACGTTTTGAAACTTATGAGAATTTCCTGCCCTCCTAACTTACCAGAGGTCCCTTAACTTACTGTTGTTGAAAAAAAAATCCCAAATTTATTTTCATTTTTTTCATTTTCAAATTATGTCCACGTTCGGCCATACGGGTAAACGGCCAAAAGCGACGTTATTTTTTAAGAGGACAGGTTGCACCTAGTGGGTGTTATTTTTGTGGGTAATTCAGTTGTATGTGGTGGTGGTAGTGGTGGTGGTAGTGGTGGTGGTAGTGGTGGTGGTGGTGGTAGTGGTGGTGGTCAGGGGGGGGGGGGTTGTGAGTGGAGAAGAGATAATGGTAATTACCCCCATCCCCCCTACCCCCCCCCCTCCTCCATATGCCGCTTTCAAACGGCTCCTAATTATCGGACTCCCGCGCCCTAATTGCCCGTGGATAATACTAATTGTTATTCTATCAATAATATAACGACGCACGAACAAAACTGCTAAACTAGCGTAATAGTTGGTTACGTTAACGAGGTGGTTACCTTGTTAGACCATTTACCTTAATCACCCAATTACTCAAATATAGTTACGATAACTTTTATTGCTTCTGTCATCATTTTGAGGAGTGATAATATATTCGGTTGTTTTATTGGCACTGTTGCCTTAATGCCCGGATGGTTGTGTGTGGCACTGTTGCCTTAATGCCCGGATGGTTGTGTGGCACTGATGCCTTAATGCCCGGATGGTTGTGTGTGGCACTGATGCCTTAATGACCGGATGGTTGTGTGTGGCACTGATGCCTTAATGCCCGGATGGTTGTGTGTGGCACTGTTGCCTTAATGCCCGGATGGTTGTGTGGCACTGATGCCTTAATGCCCGGATGGTTGTGTGTGGCACTGATGCCTTAATGACCGGATGGTTGTGTGTGGCACTGTTGCCTTAATGCCCGGATGGTTGTGTGTGGCACTGTTGCCTTAATGACCGGATGGTTGTGTGTGGCACTGTTGCCTTAATGCCCGGATGGTTGTGTGTGGCACTGTTGCCTTAATGCCCGGATGGTTGTGTGGCACTGTTGCCTTAATGACCGGATGGTTGTGTGTGGCACTGTTGCCTTAATGCCCGGATGGTTGTGTGTGGCACTGATGCCTTAATTACCGGATGGTTGTGTGGCACTGTTGCCTTAATGACCGGATGGTTGTGTGGCACTGATGCCTTAATGCCCGGATGGTTGTGTGTGGCACTGTTGCCTTAATGCCCGGATGGCTGTGTGTGGCACTGTTGCCTTAATGCCCGGATGGTTGTGTGTGGCACTGTTGCCTTAATGCCCGGATGGTTGTGTGGCACTGTTGCCTTAATTACCGGATGGTTGTATGTGGCACTGTTGCCTTAATGCCCGGATGGCTGTGTGTGGCACTGTTGCCTTAATGCCCGGATGGTTGTGTGTGGCACTGTTGCCTTAATGCCCGGATGGTTGTGTGGCACTGTTGCCTTAATTACCGGATGGTTGTGTGGCACTGTTGCCTTAATGCCCGGATGGTTGTGTGTGGCACTGTTGCCTTAATGACCGGATGGTTGTGTGTGGCACTGTTGACTTAATGCCCGGATGGTTGTGTGTGGCACTGTTGCCTTAATGACCGGATGGTTGTGTGTGGCACTGTTGACTTAATGCTCGGATGGTTGTGTGTGGCACTGTTGCCTTAATGCCCGGATGGTTGTGTGTGGCACTGTTGCCTTAATTACCGGATGGTTGTGTGTGGCACTGTTGCCTTAATGCCCGGATGGTTGTGTGGCACTGTTGCCTTAATGACCGGATGGTTGTGTGTGGCACTGTTGCCTTAATGACCGGATGGTTGTGTGTGGCACTGTTGACTTAATGCTCGGATGGTTGTGTGTGGCACTGTTGCCTTAATGCCCGGATGGTTGTGTGTGGCACTGATGCCTTAATGCCCGGATGGTTGTGTGGCACTGTTGCCTTAATGACCGGATGGTTGTGTGTGGCACTGTTGCCTTAATGACCGGATGGTTGTGTGTGGCACTGTTGCCTTAATGACCGGATGGTTGTGTGGCACTGTTGCCTTAATGACCGGATGGTTGTGTGGCACTGTTGCCTTAATGCCCGGATGGTTGTGTGGCACTGTTGCCTTAATGCCCGGATGGTTGTGTGGCACTGTTGCCTTAATGCTCGGATGGTTGTGTGTGGCACTGTTGCCTTAATGCCCGGATGGTTGTGTGTGGCACTGTTGCCTTAATGACCGGATGGTTGTGTGTGGCACTGTTGCCTTAATGACCGGATGGTTGTGTGGCACTGTTGCCTTAATGCCCGGATGGTTGTGTGGCACTGTTGCCTTAATGCCCGGATGGTTGTGTGTGGCACTGATGCCTTAATGCCCGGATGGTTGTGTGGCACTGTTGCCTTAATGCCCGGATGGTTGTGTGTGGCACTGTTGCCTTAATGCCCGGATGGTTGTGTGGCACTGTTATCGTCACTGCTGTGTGGCTAACACAGCAGTGTTAGCCACACAGTCTAAGACTTTAATAGGACTGAAACAATTTTAACACGTTAATGAACGCGAAGAGCTACGTGTGTAGCAGTTGAAGGGTTAATTGGAAGGTCGCCTGGCCACCCACCCTCCTGGCACTGTGCCTGGCCACCCCTGGCCTACACAGGGATGGCCAGGCTCTCTCTCACGCGGGGGGGGGGGGAGAGAGAGAGAGAGAGCGAGCGAGCTGTGATCCCCACCTCACAGGAATTATCTAAGCAACCAGACGCTCTCCTGAGACACGCATTTTGGAGCACCTCACAGCATCATACTCTCACTGTGTCGTGTTGCCTGTGGCGTCTCTCTCTCTGTCTCTGTCTCTCTCTCTCTCTCTCTCTCTCTCTCTCTCTCTCTCTCTCTCTCTCTCTCTCTCTCTCTCTCTCTCTCTCTCTCTCTCTCTCTCTCTCTCTCTCTCTCTCTCTCTCTGTCCTCTTGTTCGTCCCTTCCTCCATCCCTCTCTCTCACCCTACCTCGACCCCTTCCTCTTTCCCACACTGCCGTCCCAAGGCGCCTTACACCGTCCTCCACACGACTGGAGACCGGAAGAGCGGCGGCGTCTCTCTCCCACGCAGGAGAGCTGTGTGGTCACCATCCTCACGCTGCTCTTACTATCCCATACCTCCCCCCACCCCGCGGCTCCTCCCCCCCCTACCCCGGCTCCACCCCACCCCCCTCCCTGGCTCATCCCCACCCCCCTCCCCGGCTCCTCCCCCCCATACCCCGGCTCCCCCCCCCCATACCCCGGCTCCCCCCCCCCCCCATACCCCGTCACTTTTCCGATTTTTTCCTGAACGCGGCGTTTCAATATTCCAGGTTGGGTGGGGAATGTTGTCATAATGTAAGCGGCGCCGCGGGAATGTGTAGAGGGAGCGTTGTGCGCTGGAGGGGGGGGGGGAGGAATGGGGCGGGGGCAGGGGCAGGGGGGGCCAGGCCCCCCCTGACCTCTCTCTCCAGGGAGACAGGTCTTGACATCTCCGCCTGCAAGAGATTGATTCCCTATTCAGGTGTATTCTCACGTGTGACAAGTGTGACTTTAGGGGGGCTCCTCTCTACACCTTCGGCGACCTTCTCTCAACCTCCACCCTCCATATATATATATAATTAAAATATATGCAATGTAGATAAAAAAATATGCAAAATGTTAAGCTAGTTAAAATTTTAAGTCGTCTCATAAGTATCATCACAGTGAATTATAAGAAACTAGTATTCGAGCCTCTCCACTCTTGACCCCACCAGCTGGTGTGAGGCTTACCTCCAGTTGGTGACCATCTCCTGCCGCAGCTGGTCGGCAAGGGTAGCCAGCCCTCGCACCAGCTGCGGCCACCACACCATAACTCCTGGTAGCCAGCCTCGCACCAGCTGCGGGAAGCACGGAACTCTCCTCCAGATGGCGGTAAATCAATTTATATTTGCGCGCGAATCACGTCACGGGTCGGCGGCTTGAGTGATGAATAACCGGTATATATATCATCTGGCCGGTGACGGGCGGTGAGTAAGGTGCGTGGGGCCGGTGATGATGAGTATGGTGAAGGGAAAATCATCACGAGTGGAGGAAGTGGTTGTGTGTGTGTGTGTGTGGTGTGGTGAGTGAGAGTAGGTTCCCAGGCGAGGCCTGCGCATGCAAACCCTGTATTAAAGGACCAGATCTCCTCCACCTTCCCACTCACACCTGGTCTTGGAGTATTCTTGGGGGACTTGGAGTGGTCTTGGAGACGGCCACCCCAGGTGCGGTGGCCGTCTTACAACGCACTCTGGTCCCTCTATGAACAATAATTTGTATTCCGCCCCCTACCCCCACCCCCCCAAAAAAGATAACAAATATAGAATGTTAAATATCAAAATTGAACCTCAGGATGTGGTACTAAAATAAATAATAGGATATCTAAAATAAACACAGAGAGCGTTAGTTTTTGATATCCTATCCTAAAGAGAGAGCTAGCTAGAGAGCTAGATAGCTAAGGAAAGAGATGACAACAGATACAGTCTTCTCGAGGGATTAGAGATTGGTAAGGACAGGGTAGGGGGGAGGGGATTATATTCATCAAGAGTGATGGGAATTTCATGGAAACAGCGTAAGAGTGATGCAGACGACGAGTCACAATAACGGGGCTGATGATATGATGACCAATACTCATCAGAAAATGGAGAAACGGCGACGTTTCGGTCCGTCTTAGACCCATTATCAACTCACACGACTTGACATTGGTTCAGAATGGACCGAAATGTCGCTTTTCCGTTTTCTAAAGTGTGTGGTTTCTCGTCAACGAAAGTAATGATAACGGATACTTAAGAGTCAATTCATCAATTCATCCTTTTGTTAAGCTTCATAGGTCTTTCACCTACGTTTTCCCACCACACTCTCAGCCCTTTCTAAAGACTGAATTAATTAGAACGAGCCCCCCCCCCCCCGACACTCAAACAACGGTTCCAATAATAGATTACTTGTATACTGGCAGGTGATTCTTTTCCCTACTCAAAGAATATTCTCAAAATATAATTTTATTGTATTATAAATCGTTGGTTTAAAATATGAAAGGTATATGCTGAACTCTTTCTTTAAAACGGTATGACTTTGGGTTACTGTAAACGAAATTCTAGGGGATACTCAAATAGTTTTCGAATTCCATATTTCACATTTTTGATAATAATACATCGTATTAAGGTAAGAAAATGTAATGAAACACCATCATAACATAATCTTAATCTAATGTAACCTTAGTCAATCGTATCCCCATGGATAGGGAAGTATGGATAAGATAATTTATATAGTGGTTTTGAAGACATTTTCTCCAGGGGATCTCCTCCTTTAGAACTGGTTTCATACATTACCTTTTATGCTCTTTCGGTCTCGTCTATCCCAGGACCTCTCTCCCGTCCCTCCTATCCCACGCCCTCTCCCCGTCCCGTCTATCCCACGCCCTCTCCCTGTCCCGCCTATCCCAGGACCCCGCACCTTCCCCGTGTCCGAGAGAACGTGTCTTTTCATCCTAATCGTGGTATTGGGTGGCGTTTGGTTCCCCGTGGCTGAGTTTGCTTATAGGGCAAGTTTCTTTGGTGGGTGTAACCGGTGTTGGTGGCGGGTGTAGCCCGCGTTGGTGGTGGGTGTAACCGGTGTTGGTGGCGGGTGTAGCCCGCGTTGGTGGTGGGTGTAACCCGTGTTGTTGGCGGGTGTAGCCCGTGTTGGTGGCGGGTGTAACCCGTGTTGGTGGCGGGTGTAGCCCGCGTTGGTGGTGGGTGTAACCCGTGTTGTTGGCGGGTGTAGCCCGCGTTGGTGGTGGGTGTAGCCCGCGTTGGTGGTGGGTGTAGCCCGCGTTGGTGGTGGGTGTAACCGGTGTTGGTGGCGGGTGTAGCCCGCGTTGGTGGTGGGTGTAACCGGTGTTGGTGGCGGGTGTAGCCCGCGTTGGTGGTGGGTGTAACCCGTGTTGTTGGCGGGTGTAGCCCGTGTTGGGGTGTACCTCCCCAGCGAGGGACGCCAGGGGGAAGTGTACCTCCACGCCCCAGGAGCTCTGCAGTAAGCCACGTGACTGAACTAGGCTTTCCAATTGACTCCCCCTCGGGTTAATTTGCATGTCTCCCGCCTGATTCACGCATCAGCGTTCGTATCTCAGCTTCAGGTTATTTTAACATCTGCAGCTGTCAGTTGCCACGGCTCTCTGCAGCTGTCTGTTGCCACGGCTCTCTGCAGCTGTCAGTTGCCACGGCTCTCTGCATCTGTCAGTTGCCACGGCTCTCTGCATCTGTCAGTTGCCACGGCTCTCTGCATCTGTCAGTTGCCACGGCTCTCTGCATCTGTCTGTTGCCACGGCTCTCTGCATCTGTCTGTTGCCACGGCTCTCTGCAGCTGTCAGTTGCCACGGCTCTCTGCATCTGTCTGTTGCCACGGCTCTCTGCAGCTGTCAGTTGCCACGGCTCTCTGCATCTGTCTGTTGCCACGGCTCTCTGCATCTGTCAGTTGCCACGGCTCTCTGCATCTGTCTGTTGCCACGGCTCTCTGCATCTGTCAGTTGCCACGGCTCTCTGCAGCTGTCAGTTGCCACGGCTCTCTGCATCTGTCTGTTGCCACGGCTCTCTGCAGCTGTCAGTTGCCACGGCTCTCTGCATCTGTCTGTTGCCACGGCTCTCTGCATCTGTCAGTTGCCACGGCTCTCTGCAGCTGTCAGTTGCCACGGCTCTCTGCATCTGTCTGTTGCCACGGCTCTCTGCAGCTGTCAGTTGCCACGGCTCTCTGCATCTGTCAGTTGCCACGGCTCTCTGCATCTGTCAGTTGCCACGGCTCTCTGCATCTGTCAGTTGCCACGGCTCTCTGCATCTGTCTGTTGCCACGGCTCTCTGCATCTGTCAGTTGCCACGGCTCTCTGCATCTGTCAGTTGCCACGGCTCTCTGCAGCTGTCAGTTGCCACGGCTCTCTGCATCTGTCTGTTGCCACGGCTCTCTGCAGCTGTCAGTTGCCACGGCTCTCTGCATCTGTCTGTTGCCACGGCTCTCTGCATCTGTCTGTTGCCACGGCTCTCTGCAGCTGTCAGTTGCCACGGCTCTCTGCATCTGTCTGTTGCCACGGCTCTCTGCATCTGTCAGTTGCCACGGCTCTCTGCATCTGTCTGTTGCCACGGCTCTCTGCAGCTGTCTGTTGCCACGGCTCTCTGCAGCTGTCAGTTGCCACGGCTCTCTGCATCTGTCAGTTGCCACGGCTCTCTGCATCTGTCAGTTGCCACGGCTCTCTGCATCTGTCAGTTGCCACGGCTCTCTGCATCTGTCTGTTGCCACGGCTCTCTGCATCTGTCTGTTGCCACGGCTCTCTGCAGCTGTCAGTTGCCACGGCTCTCTGCATCTGTCTGTTGCCACGGCTCTCTGCAGCTGTCAGTTGCCACGGCTCTCTGCATCTGTCTGTTGCCACGGCTCTCTGCATCTGTCAGTTGCCACGGCTCTCTGCATCTGTCTGTTGCCACGGCTCTCTGCATCTGTCAGTTGCCACGGCTCTCTGCAGCTGTCAGTTGCCACGGCTCTCTGCATCTGTCTGTTGCCACGGCTCTCTGCAGCTGTCAGTTGCCACGGCTCTCTGCATCTGTCTGTTGCCACGGCTCTCTGCATCTGTCTGTTGCCACGGCTCTCTGCAGCTGTCAGTTGCCACGGCTCTCTGCAGCTGTCAGTTGCCACGGCTCTCTGCAGCTGTCAGTTGCCACGGCTCTCTGCAGCTGTCAGTTGCCACGGCTCTCTGCAGCTGTCAGTTGCCACGGGGCTCTGCAGCTGTCAGTTGCCACATCTGTCTGTTGCTATCATCTGACTTCATCTATATATAAAAGTCATCTGGTAAGCTGGTCGTCATCGCCAAAAGGTACAGCACCGCTCCTGTGCCAGGTTAGTCCACGACGGGCTCGCCATAGCCCGTGCTACTTGGAACTGTTTGCTCCCAGTAGCTGAATCTAAAACAGGAGCAAGAGGAGACTGGTCGCACCACTGACTCTGACTGACTGACTGACGCAGACAGGTGCAGTACCTGGCTTGCCTTGAGCTACACAGCCACAGCGGACACTTGACGGCCAGCAAGCTGTCTCACCAGAACCAAGGAACATTTACAAGACGCTAACAGGTTATGCAGGCTGTGGGTCTCCCTGGCCCACATACTCCATTTATTGTGCAATGTTACTAACTCGGTGTACTAACAGTGTACTGAAACTCCTGACGTGGTTTAACATGATGCATTATCTCTCTCTGTTTTTATATATGGGTCTTGTAGCGCAGACGTCTACGTTCTCGGCTCGCAACCGAGGGACCCCTGGTTTGATCCCCGGGTAGAACAGAAACGATTAGGCACGTTCCGTTTTACCTGCTGCTGTTCTCCTAGCAGTGAAATTGGTACCTAGGAGTTCGCTAGCTGTTTTGGGGTGCATCCTGGGGAATTTCAGTAGGTAGCGTGTATGGGGACCTCGATAAGCCTATGTACACAGGCTTCCTGTCCCCGGCACCGGAAGGTATTGAATGAGAGTGGATGTCTTAGGCAAGATGCGCAGGCCTGGAACACGTGGTGGCTGTGGGGTCGAGTACACGTCAGTCACCACCTCCCGCAGGATACCTGCCCAACCGCTTCGTGATTCACACACCCGTCAGGCAGCGAGCAGGTACTTCTAACAGCCTGGTTGGTAGTAAACTTGGGAACCAATACAAGATGAACACAAGGTTAGATGAGCCGGGGATTAAAGAGGTCGACGCTCCCTCGATCATCATGGGCTCTTCAAGACCTTTTCTCCTATTGAAGAGATTCAGGGGTGCAGAGGATTCAGGGGATAAGGTGCTTCAGCTCTGGGGTCCCGGCAGCATTGTCGGGATGCCTGGGCTTCCCCGAGCACGCTGGAGGCTGTGACAAAAGTCATTCATCACTGGTTATGTCTTCGGATTTCGCCACGTCAAATCGTTCCGTCTACCTCTGCCTGCTGTTGCCCTAGAACGTCTGACCAACTGTACCTTTGCTGTACCTTTTTGTGTGGCGTAGGAGGGCGAAAGATGGGGTGGTGGGGAGGGGATGCGTGGGGAGGCGGAGATAAGGCGGACAATGCATGGTTTAGGCAGAGTAGAGACCATCTATCTCTGGGGTGAGCCATCTGGCGCCAGCATCCTCCACGTGATAAATGATGCCCACAGTATGATCCTCAATCTTTTGGTCCGCCCACGCTCGCTCCACCACCACCCCCCTGCCGCCCACTCCCGCCCACCACCACCACCCTGCCGCCCACCACCATCACCACCCTGCCGCCCACTCCCTCTCACACTCCACTCTGGCAGTAGGGATCACACCAAAGGTCTGGCCTCTATCAATAATGGATATGAGAGGGAGAGAGACAAGCGTGGCCCTCATGTCAAGAGTTACTTCACAGTAAGGTGACCCATCAACAAGAGAGAGGCGTCCACTTGGGATACTTCCCACACCTTGTGGGAGGAGAGGGAGGGAGACTTACACTTGGTGGACCTCACAAATAACAGAATCTGGGACCTCACAAATAACACAATCGACTTGAGAATGGTCCAGGACGGACCGAAACGTCGTCCTCCCTTCAATTTCTAGTGTGTGGTCTGGTCAACAGAATCTGGGATTGGAGAGTGAGTGTTGCGGGCGGTGAACGGGTGCAGGGCAAGAGTTACGTTATGGTCCTGCATACATTAGTATATTGTAACTTGCCTCCAACCCCTTGTTGAATATCATTTATGTAGTATATTCACTGCCTTTCAACACAGTGTTGGAAAGGCAGTGAATATACATAGCAGTAGTGTCATGCAGGTCGGCGTTCAATCCCCGACCGTCCAAGTGGTTGGACACTATTGCTGCCCCCCCGTCCCATCCCAAATCCTTATCCTAACCCCTTCTCAGTGCTATATAGTCGTAATGACTTGGCGCTTTCCTCCTGATAAGTTCCCCCTTCGATTAGGATGTCCTTAAACAGTTAAATGTATTAATGTTATATTTAAATGTCAAGTCTTTGAGTATCATATTTACAACCCTGCCTGGTATACTGGGTATACTGGGTATACTGGGTATACTGGGTATACTGGGTATACTGGCAAGTGCTAGGAGCACCATTCTTGTATCCTTTCTCTCTTTATTTGTTTGAAATAACTGATGGGCCAACTCGCCCTCCGCGGAGTACTGGAGCATGATATTGTATATATTGCAACTGGGACGCGTACACAGATGCGTGGTAGAAAGATAGTGTTCACTGACGAAGTTGACATCCTGGGAATGAAGTTAGTCTTCAGTGACGGTGAAAATTCATAGGGCGTTTTGAAATTGCTCCTGCCGTTTACCCGCGCATGTTTATGATCTTTATTTATCAATTGAAATGTCTATCTGTTCGAGGTTGGTGGGGGAGACAGGAAAGGGAAGGAAGATGGGATAGGGTGGGGAAGAGTTGAGGGATAGGGGAAAGAGACTATTCTGGACACTGCCTGGTATCCTGTCTAGTAATATTATTAAATATCATTAATTTGACACGATTCGTTGTTTCCACTGCGAGCCACATACTGTATGGGGTCCTGACTTTTACACCATTCTGGGTACTCGCCTATTTGTGCCTGCAGGATCGAGGTCTAGTTCTTGGACCCTGTTTTTCTAGCCGCTGGTTGTCTATTGCAATGACTCCTGACCTATTATCCTATCCTACCTGCTTTTAAAGTTATGATTGGAGTTTGCCTCTACCACCTGCTCTTTTGGATCAGTCCATTTGCTCGCTACCCTTACACTAAAACTTTCTAACATCTCTTTTTTGACACATTTGAGTCTCAAGCATCCATCCGTGCCCCTTTGTTCTATTGATATTCATTGTAAACATTTCCTCTGTTTCCACTTTGTCAAGTAATACTTTCCCTCTAAGTATTTTATGTCTGCATCATGCCTCCCTCTCTCCCTCTTCTTTTCTAACGTGGTCAGGTTTAGTTCCTTCAGTCTGTCTTCGTACCTCATCCCTCCCAGTCCTGGGACGAGTCTCGGTGAAAACTTTTGCACCTTTTTTTTTTTTTTTATATGGGCTCCACAGTGGGGCGGCGTAATCTACAACTGGCCTCACATAGGCCAGTTGTATGTTTCTGTTTATTTAATATTTGTGTCTGCAGAATCGTGCTATTAGCTCTTGGACCCCGCCTTTCCAACCAATCTAATTTTACTCTTCTTTTCTTGAGGTGATTTCGGGGCTTAGCGTCCCCGCGGCCCGGTCCTCGACCAGGCCTCCTTTTTGTTACACACCTCCAGGAAGCAGCCCGTGGCAGCTGTCTAACTCCCAGGTACCTATTTACTACTAGGTGAACAAGAGCATTAGGGTGAAAGCAACTGCCAATTTGTTTCCGCCTCGGCTGGGAATCGAACCCGATTCCCGGATGTGTGTGTGTGTGTGTGTGGGAATCGAACCCGATTCCCGGATGTGTGTGTGTGTGTGTACTTACATAGTTGTGCTTTCGGGGGGCTGAGCTCTGGCTCTTTGGTCCCGCCTCTGTGTGTGTGTGTGTGTGTGTGTGTGTGTGTGTGTGTGTGTGTGTGTATGTATGTATGTATGTACTCACCTAGTTGTACTCATCTAGTTGTGCTTGCGGGGGTTGAGCTCTGGCTCTTTGGTCCCGCCTCTCAACCGTCAATCAACGGGTGTGTGTGTGTGTGTGTGTGTGTGTGTGTGTGTGTGTGTGTGTGTGTGTGTAAAACTCACTCACAGCAGGGCAGCGTGTTGAATATAAATGATTTATCGTCATATTCCCGGTTAATCGCGATAACTGTGATAAATGCGTTACCTGCCGCTCAGAACTATAGTCAGCATGGCAACGTTTTATAACGTTACATATATGTGTAGTCTTCATATCAAACTCCAATATCAGGAATTTGTATCAAGAGTCCATTGGGTCTCCTGCAGTATCAGGCGACCCTGGGGCCCCTCATACAGTATCAGGAGGTCCCCCACCCCCCCCTTCTACAGTGTTGGAGGGTTGGGATTGATTGACTAATTGATGTAGATTTTCACCATGTTGAAATGTTTCTGGGCCTGGGAGGGTTGGGGGGGGGGTTGGCCACACCATGTAGAGGGGTGTGACCCGCTACAGGGAGGAGGAGGAGGAGGGGGGGGGTGTGGCTGCACCACACTGTGTGAACGTGGGAGTTTACCCTGAAGGTAAACCTACTTCTCCCAAGTTGGTGAGGAAGAGTAAGGGGTAATTACTCCACCTCGTGATCTACTTAACCAAGTCTTGCTGGGTGTGTAAATCTTGCTGCTCCTGGTGCTCATGTCCCAGCTTCTGGTGCTCATGTCCCAGCTCCTGGTGCTAATGTCCCAGCTTCTGGTGCTCATGTCCCAGCTCCTGGTGCTCATGTGCCAGCTCCTGGTGCTCATGTGCCAGCTCCTGGTGCTCATGTCCCAGCTCCTGGTGCTCATGTCCCAGCTCCTGGTGCTCATGTCCCAGCTCCTGGTGCTCATGTCCCAGCTCCTGGTGCTCATGTCCCAGCTCCTGGTGCTCATGTCCCAGCTCCTGGTGCTCATGTCCCAGCTCCTGGTGCTCATGTCCCAGCTCCTGGTGCTCATGTCCCAGCTCCTGGTGTTCATGTCCCAGCTCCTGGGGCTCATGTCCCAGCTGCAGGTCTTGACATCCCAGCTCATTGCCCTCATATCTCTTCAAAGTCAGACTGGCTTAGCATTTCTCCCCATAGTTACCTTGTCTGTGAGCGTCAGAAGTCATAGTCTGCTGTATACCGATAGCAGTGGAGGTATACTCGCTTACGATAGCCGGCGTAAGGCGGGAATACGCTATAAGGTATACTAAGGTAAACTTGAATGGAAGAGCCAGAGGGGAGTTTTCCCCTCTACTCTTCAAACGCTTCCGTTCCGCTTGGCAGCACAAGAGTGTGTGCTGGTTTGATTGATCTTTGACAACCAAGAGCTGCGTGTGTGTGTGTGTGTGTGTGTGTGTGTGTGTGTGTGTGTGTGTGTGTGTGTGTGTGTGTGTGTGTGTGTGTGTGATGCCATCTCCTCTTACTCTTCCCCCTCGGGATTGTTGCTTTCAGAGGTCAGCCTCAATAGCTTGTGAAAAGTCTAGATATTTGCCTCAGTTGGCGCTTTCATGGCGGGAAAAACGGGGGGGTCGTCCGCGTATCACCTGAGAATTTCTGTTTTGCTCCTGACTTGACACCGGACACAGGTGCCGGTGTCAGGTGCGGTGTCAGAGGAGCCTGGCTCGCTGTTGGTCTCGCTCAGGTATGCATACACTTGCATTCAGGCGTCGGTAATGGCATCGGTTGTGGAAGGTGATGAATTTTGGAGTGTTTGTCAACAGAGTAGAGTGGGTTGGGTTGGGCTTGATGCTGGGTTGGGTTGTCTTGTATTGGGTAATAAGTCACGCTGTACCCACAGGTCTGTTGCGATCTCTTGAGGTTATCTTGAGATGATTTCGGGGCTTAGCGTCCCCGCGGCCCGGTCCTCGACCAGGCTTCGTTTTTGTTACACACCCACCCCCCAGGAAGCAGCCCGCAGCAGCTGTCTAACTCCCAGGTACCTATTTACTGCTAGGTAAACATCAGGGTGAAAGAAACTTGTGCCCATTTGTTTCCGCCTTCACCGGGGATCGCACCCGATAACCCAGGACTACGAATCCGAAGTGCTGTCCACTCAGCTGTCAGGCCCCTTGCAATCATTAAGTCTTTGATGCATTCTTGTATCAACCAGCAGTTGTAGCCGAGTCCTTACTGGTTCTGTACCCACTCCGACCTCGTAATAACACACTTTTCGGACTTCGTTTCCTGGTTGTTAGTATTACCTCGTGGACCTGGTCAGTGCAGGCGGGGCCCAGGAGCTGTGACCACTTAGACCCGCCTCGACAATCTGAGTAAGAGTGGGAATGTCTTATAAATTGTGACGTGACAGTTTCAAGGTACAATTTCTACGAAACTGCAGATTGAACGATATTGGAGGAGTTCTGAAGCTGGCTGGTCTTCCAGTGTGGGTTCCTCTTGCGTTCCGTGGAACTCTTGCGTGGAACTCTTGCGTGGAACTCTTGCGTTGGAACTCTTGCGTTGGAACTCTTGCGTTGGAACTCTTGCGTTGGAACTCTTGCGTTGGAACTCTTGCGTTGGAACTCTTGCGTTGGAACTCTTGCGTTGGAACTCTTGCGTTGGAACTCTTGCGTTGGAACTCTTGCGTTGGAACTCTTGCGTTGGAACTCTTGCGTTGGAACTCTTGCGTTGGAACTCTTGCGTTGGAACTCTTGCGTTGGAACTCTTGCGTTGGAACTCTTGCGTTGGAACTCTTGCGTTGGAACTCTTGCGTTGGAACTCTTGCGTTGGAACTCTTGCGTTGGAACTCTTCCGTGGATCTCTTCCGTGGAACTCTGCGTTCTTTTTATTGGAAGGGGGGGAGGGAGGGCTGTCTAGCGTGGCTGGTGAACGCGCTCTTCTGACTAAGAGATAAGAGACAGACTAAGTGTGTCACGTATTCTAGGAATACTCTCAAGTGATCGGGTTAAGGAGGCCGGGCCACTGTTCCCTTCAGCTATACTCTTCCTGCGAGGCGTTAGAAAAATATTTGATTATTTTGCGGTAATGAGCTCTCACTCTTGCCAGAGAAGGTGATTGATTCGTCCAATAATCAATTCCCCTAACTCATCAGCGATCACGCTCTTGGCACCCGACCTAACTCACTAGTACTCACTCCTGCCACCACCTTATTCACCAATCACTCACTACTCTCCCTCCTGTCCACTTTCTCATCGTTCTCACTGTTATAAATCCTATACATAAGATAGTGTACACAGAAGGCGGTGAAATCACAGACACAGATCAACCTGGACATGTGAATCATAAACTAACAGAATATCAAAAAATACCTTACCCATATGCAGGCGATGAGTCACAATAACGTGGCTGAAGTATGTTGACCAGACCACCCACTAGAAGTTGAAGGGACGACGACGTTTCGGTCCGTCCTGGACCATTCTCAAGTCGATTGACAATCGACTTGCGAATGGTCCAGGACGGACCGAAACGTCGTCGTCCCTTCAACTTCTAGTGTGTGGTCTGGTCAAAATACCTTACCCATTGTTATCTTGGAAATTGGCACAAAACACTTCAATATACATCACGGGCCGCCAGCACGAGCTCTCCTCCCGTATTCTGCTATGTTGACAAATTGGTTTTGGGATTGGCTGATAATAGCCAGGAACGGCCGCGGTGCGCGCGAATCTCAGGCTTCTGATGGAGCGTGTTGGATGTCACTGGTGGAAGACAGAGACGAGGCCAGCCTTTAGGGAGAGAGCCTCTGCTGGGGCGTGTTACACTAGGGATGAACGGTCTTGGATGGTCCGTTCGAGCCTGGCCTCGGGCCGGATTTGGGGAGTAGAAGAACTCCCAGAACCCCATCAAGCAGGTATCAAGCAGGACGTGCCAAGGGCCCTGCTACACCGTGAAGACATCTGATGCAGATGTGAGGTCTAAGGTGGAAACAAAAGTGAGTTTTGGTTGTCGAGGATTCACAGACCGACGATTGATCGTGTCCTCGACTTTTTGTCCTAGGGGATTGATTGGGGGGGGGGGGGAAGCGGATTCAGGGTTTGTTGTACGGGAGCTGGGGTAAAACAAAGTGGGAATGGTATTGATGAAGATCAAGCCACCTCCGTAGGTGGCACGGGCATGAATAGCCCGTAGGTCGTAGATTTTTGGAGTGAAGGATATCTTTGGTCGTGTAACATCTTGAAGTGTGTCTGGGCCTGCCCGAAAGTGGAAAGGTCAGAAGGTTGGTATATACGAGAAGGAACTATGAGGGACTTCCACAGATCTACAGTACCTGGTACTGGCTCCATATACCATCCACTTACGGGCTAATCATGCCCGTACCACCTCTTGGGGGACCTAATATAAGCCATCTTGGACCTAATATATGCCATCTTGGACCTAATAAGAGCCATCTTGGACCTAATATAAGCCATCTTGGACCTAATATATGCCATCTTGGGCCTAATAAGAGCCATCTTGGGCCTAATAAGAGCCATCTTGGACCTAATAAGAGCCATCTTGGACCTAATAAGAGCCATCTTGGACCTAATATAAGCCATCTTGGACCTAATATAAGCCATCTTAGACCTAATATAAGCCATCTTAGACCTAATATAAGCCATCTTAGACCTAATATAAGCCATCTTAGACCTAATATATTACATACATGTGCAATACTAGATCTAGATAAGTTTGGGTTTAATTGTTGCTTTCTTATCGGGCCGTTTTCTGCTAGGCCCAACCGTTCATTTTTTTACGATCTACCAACAGCTGCTCTATTATTATTTTTGAACATGTTGGATACACGCTATTGGAGCACAAGTCTGAAGTGAGCTTCCAACAATGATTTAAATATCAACACAAAGTAATGGACATGAATAGGTTTAGTTTAGATTCAGGAAAGACCTGGGTAAATACCGGTCTGGAAAAAGGATTGTTGATTTACAGAACAAATTGCTGGGTTTCATAACAGACGTGGTGATAGCTGGAGTGTTTCAAGCGTAGGTTAGACTTCTGTATGAAGGAAATTGCATGGATATAAGAACATAAGAATGAAGGTAACTGCAGAAGGCCTATTGGGCCATACGAGGCAGCTGTTGGGAGCCGGTCGGCCGAGCGGACAGCACGCTGGACTTGTGATCCTGTTGTCCCGGGTTCGATCCCGGGCGCCGGCGAGAAACAATGGGCAGAGTTTCTTTCACCCTATGCCCCTGTTACCTAGCAGTAAAATAGGTACCTGGGTGTTAGTCAGCTGTCACGGGCTGCTTCCTGGGGGTGGAGGCCTGGTCGAGGACCGGGCCGCGGGGACACTAAAGCCCCGAAATTATCTCAAGATAACCGGAAGGTCTAGGAGTCTGAACAACGAGGAAAGACTTAAAGCACAAGACCTCAACACACTGAAATAGGAGATGGCGGAGCCATGATAACGACGTACAAAATACTAAAAAAAGCATGAATAATTCTGTCGCGTTGTGCAAAGATACGACCAGCAGTACGAGGTTCAAACTAGACAACTGGTGGCTGGTGTGAACCTCGACAAAGATATTAGAAGAGTAAAAGTAAGTTGTACGTAACTCGATAGACAATTTTAAATGGTAAAATGGTGAGAAAAACGTGAGAACCGCGTCACGAGATCATTACAGTACACCTGGACGAGTACACCTGGACGAGTACACCTGGACGAGTACACTTGGACGAGTACACCTGGACGAGTACACCTGGACGAGTACACCTGGACGAGTACACCTGGACGAGTACACCTGGACGAGTACACCTGGACGAGTACACCTGGACGAGTACACTTGGACGAGTACACCTGGACGAGTACACTTGGACGAGTACACTTGGACGAGTACACCTGGACGAGTACACCTGGACGAGTACACCTGGACGAGTACACCTGGACGAGTACACCTGGACGAGTACACTTGGACGAGTACACCTGGACGAGTACACCTGGACGAGTACACTTGGACGAGTACACCTGGACGAGTACACCTGGACGAGTACACCTGGACGAGTACACCTGGACGAGTACACCTGGACGAGTACACCTGGACGAGTACACTTGGACGAGTACACCTGGACGAGTACACCTGGACGAGTACACCTGGACGAGTACACTTGGACGAGTACACTTGGACGAGTACACCTGGACGAGTACACTTGGACGAGTACACTTGGACGAGTACACCTGGACGAGTACACCTGGACGAGTACACTTGGACGAGTACACCTGGCATCTTGAAAGGGGCACGGAGCAGTATTCCAAGACATTGTTAAATGCATTGTCTGTTGAGAGAGAGAGAGAGAGAGAGAGAGAGAGAGAGAGAGAGAGAGAGAGAGAGAGAGCTGGGAGAGAGACAGAGATAAGGAACAGGAGAGGAGGAGGAGGAGGAGGCAGGGAAGGAGGCAGGGAAGGTATTGTGAGACTGTGTGGGGTAGGAGAGCTTAGTGGAGGTGTGACAGGTCTCTGGAGACTTGCACTGGTAATGTATGCAAGGCTGGCATGTGAGGTACCTCACCTCACCCCCTCCCCCCGCCCCCCCTACCCATACCTCACCTTCCCCTAACCCCCTCCCTTCCCTTACCCATGCCTCGTCCTCACAATCTCTCTCCCACACTCTACACATACACTACAAGCACACTATACACACTGCATTCACACTATACACACTGCATTCAC